>NC_135978.1:0-300000 GCF_053455715.1 Rhinoraja longicauda
AGGAAAGGCCAAACCTCACCAGAAAAGAGAGGGAGACCATGGCAGAGCTGAGGGATAAAAATGAGATTGTGATAAAACCAGCAGACAAGGGGAGCAGTAGGGATACAAATTAATGTCAATATGGGGCCTGCTCCCACTGGGTAATAGACAAAAACATAGAACAGGGTGACAGGAGAGACCGGATAGCACAGAGGATAACCTGTGAGCAAAATAATGGGGTGTATGCAGTTTAATGTAAGGAGTGTAACTTACTGTACATAGGCGAAACAGGTAACAGCCTCAGAGTCAGCCTGACAGGACACCTCAGCAACACATAAAGTCCATACCCAGTAGTTGACACTCCCAGCAGCACGGGACCCAGTCCCTTGAGATCATGGGCCTAGAAACAAACAAATTGGTCAACCGGGTGTCGGAAGAGGGCAGAGGGGATATGGATTGAAGCGTTAGACGCGAGAGGCCAAGGGCCTCAACCAAGCATAAACTCAAACTTAGGGTGGACCCTGACTGACTCCTAAAAATCTACAGAAGGGCAAGTGCAAAGGTCAACAGATTTGTACGAGGGTGATGAGACCGTGGGCCAGAGCAAAGTGGCAGTACATGGTGAAAAGGAATCTCCAGGCAGAGATCATTGAGCACCAGAGGGCATTTTGTCCCACTGTCCGATAAATCACAACCTAACCCTGACCCTAACCCCTAAAACCCTAACCCCTAAAACCCAAAACCCAAAAACCCTAAACCCCAAAAACCCTAAAACCCTGAACCAGAGGCGCAGAAACGGTCGGGCAGCCGGACAAGGCGGCCGAACCTTGTACGCACGTTCCCGTGCAAATGAGTCCTGCCCTGTAAGAGCAAATTAGTTTGGGCCCGAGATGTTTGACGCCCCCGACGATGGAGCTGGGCCTCTCGTATTGGCTCGCTCAGGTCCAAATGGGCGCGTTTTAAACGGGCCACCGATACCGTCTCTTGCCGACCCCCCAGGTCCAATACAAAAGTCGTGGGCCCATGCTTCAGCACCCGAAAGGGACCTTCATATGGGCGCTGCAAGGGCGACTTGTGTGCATCGCGCCGAAGAAAAACGTACGAGCTGTTGGCAAGAGCCGGAGGCACATACGATGGGGTGAGATCCCATGCCGGGATGTTGGGACAGGAGCCAGGGCGCCAATCCTTTCCCGCAGACGGACCAACATGGCGGATGATGACTCCTGGGGGTCACCGGTGTTCGGAATAAATTCTCCAGGCACGGTGAGCGGAAAACCGTAAACCAATTCCGCCGATGAAAACTGCAGGTCTTCTTTAGGTGCAGTGCGAATTCCTAACAGGATCCACGGCAACTCGTCCATCCAGCCGGGACCGGTGAGGCGTATTTTTAAAGCATCCTTAAGACGGCAGTGGAAACGTTCCAACAACCCATTGGACTGGGGGTGGTAAGCCGTTGAGTGGTGAAGCTGAGCTCCCAATAGGCGAGCCATTGCAGTCCACAGTTCCGACGTGAACTGGGCATCCCGGTCGGACGTGAATATCAGACGGTATCCCGAAACGAGCAATCCAATTAGCTACTAAGGCACGTGCGCAGGACAAGGCCGAGGTGTCAATGAGCGGGATGGCCTCGGGCCACCGCGTGAAGCGGTCCACTACCGTAAGCAGATGCGAGATGCCCCGGGACGGAGGCAGCGGCCCCACGATATCTACGTGGATATGGTCGAAACGCCGGCGAGGCACTGCGATGCCTTGAACCGGCGCCCGGATGTGCCGCTGAACCTTTGACGTTGGATATGCAATGCATGTCCGGGCCCAATGCCTGACCAGCTTTCGCAAACCATGCCACACGAATTTTGAAGCAACCAATTCCACCGTCGTGCGAATAGATGGATGCCGGAACAACAGGCCGCGGCTGTCCTGTGGAGATGTCACATAGGACGGTGATACCGACGGGGCCCAAAGGAATGTCTTCGAGCACCAGAGCCGTGATGGCAGTTCGGTATGCCTTCATCTCCTCGTCTGCCAGCTGTGCTGCCACTAAAACAGAATAATCAATTCCTGAAACCATGTCAAGAGCGGCTATCAACGCCGGGCGAGACAAGGCGTCCATGACCCGATTACTTTTCCCTGCGATGTGGCGGATGTCCGTGGTAAACTCCGAGATCGCCGTGAGTTGGCGCTGCTGCCGAGCGGACCAAGGATCCGCAACCTTGCCAAAAGCAAAGGTAAGGGGGCTTTTGATCGGTAAAAGCGATGAAGTTTCGGCCCTCCAGGAAATACCGAAAATGTCTAACGGCCAGATGTAAAGCAAGCAGCTCCCGGTCGAATGTGCTATATTTACATTCCGCCGAAGTAAGCTGGCGGCTGAAAAAGGCAAGAGGTTGCCAGTGTCCGTCAAAAAAATGTTCTAATACGCCACCGACCGCAGAGTCTGAGGTGTCCACGGTTAGTGCTGTAGGGGCGTCGACACGCAGATGCACTAACATCGTCGCCCGAGCCAATGCTTCTTTCGCCCCTTCAAATGCCGCCACGGTGACGTCGGACCACTGCATGTCCCGACGCTTGCCTGACAACAGATGGAATAAGGGCCGCAGTATTCTCGCTGCCGCCGGCACAAATCGGTGGTAGAATTGAACCATGCCCACAAACTCCTGCAGGCCCCGCACTGTGGATGGTCGTGGAAACCGGCGAATGGCCTCCACCTTGTCTGGTAAGTAAGTGTACGGCGCCATGCCGCGTCACCCGGTGGCCCAGGAAATTGACTGCTCGGAGGCCGAACTGGCATTTAGCTGGGTTGATCACCAGCCCAAATTCATTGAGGCGATGACACAACAGCCGGAGGTGGGCGCAATGCTCCTGCCGTGAACAACTTGCCACCAGGATGTCATCCATATAGATGAAAGCGAAATCGAGCCCCCGCCCAACGGTGTCCATCAGACGTTGGAATGCCTGCGCGGCGTTTTTAAGGCCGAAAGGCATACGCAGGAATTCAAATAACCCGAAAGGGGTGATGATGATGGCGGTTTTCGGCACATCCTCCGGTCGCACGAGGATCTGATGGTAACCCCTGACTAAATCGATTTTAGAAAAGAACTTGGCCCCGGCCAGATGGGCAGAGAAATCTTGAATGTGTGGGATGGGATACCGATCTGCAATTTTGGCATCATTTAGGCGGCGGTAGTCACTGCAACCACCCGCCGGACACCTTGGGCACCATGTGCAGTGAGTGGAGAGGCCCTAAGGGCTGTCCGAGCGTCGAACAATTCCCATGGCTTCCATCTTCTGAAACTCTGCTTTCGCCATCTGCAGTTTGTCGGGGGCCAGTCTGCGGGCGCAGGCATGAAGCGGTGGTCCCGAAGTGAGGATATGGTGTTGAACCCCGTGCTTGGGGTCGGTTTGCGCTGAATTTTGGGGTCAGAATTTCTGGGAAATCGGCCAAAATTTGGGCGTAGATGTTATCCACCGGACGCAGGAGGACGTAAGGGAATTTATTCTAGTGTGTAGATGCATGGACCAGGCGTTGACCTCGCACGTCCACCAACAGAGATTGCGCCCGGAGGAAATCCGCGCCCAACAGTGGCTGGTGTACGTCTGCCACGGTAAATGTCCAGGAAAAGTGGCAAGCATCAAATATCAGGGGAATGATACGGACGCCATATGTCCGTATGGGGCTCCCATTAGCGGCGGTCAATAAAGGACGCCGATTGCCAGCACACGTGTCCATCCCGGACGGAGGCACCACGCTGATTTCGGCTCCTGTATCCACCAGAAATCTGTGACCTGACCACCGATCCCAGTCGTATAGGCGATGGAACTTGCCGACCCCAGCGTTTCCCGGAATCGTACGACACTGGCGGGCCGCCCAGCCCCAGCGCTGATGGTAGAAACACCATGCCCCATCACGGGTTTCTCTGGCAGGCTCGGACGGCTCCGTGGAGTCCCTGGCCGATGTGGGTCGAGACCGCCGCGTTTTCCCGGGCATTGTGGACACTTGGCCTAGCACCCCCATTCTCTGCCGCGCGGATACCCACAGCTCGTCGGCACGCTCCCCAAAAGCCTGAGGGTCTTTGAAACTTATCCCTGCCAGGAGCGGGCGCATATCTTCTGGAAGCTGCTGAAAAAAGGCATATTCAAATAACATGCAGTGCTGGTGGCGTCCATGAGCGAGAGCATCTCACTCATTAGGGCCGAGTGCTTCCGGTCACCCAGCTCGTTCCATTTGACTGAACGTGCAGAGTAGCAGTGCCTTGAGGCCCTTGTATTTCTGGGATGTAAAACTGCGCTTCGGCCTGTTGAAACCATACCCGAGGCTGGGCGCTCCTGAAGGTAGGTAGTCTCAGTGAGACAGCGTCCAGTCGGGCCTGCTCCGCGGCGGACTTGTCGCTGTCTGCGTATTCGTACATGCTGAACTTCCAAAATGTCTATTTTGCACGTCAGTAAATCACCAGATGTGGCGGACACGGAGCTGTCCGTCCAAGAATGAGGCAGCACACTGAGTTATCCAACACCACTTTATTCCATGTGTCGCACCCTCCTTCCCAACTCTCTTATCTCCTGCTCTTGGACTCCTCATGACTTCTCACGTGCGCTCACGAGCCGAAGGTTATGTACTGTGTGTGGCCCACCACCAGGGGCCGCTACAATGCGAAATTTAAAACCGGGACGCGAAATTAATAACCGAGACGCGAAATTAAAACCAAGACACGAAATTTAAAACCGAGACGCGAAATTTAAAACCGAGATGCGAAATTAAAAAGCGGGATGCCAAATTAAAAAACAGACGCGAAATTTAAAACCGAGACGCTAAATTTAAAACCGAGACGCGAAATTAAAAACTGAGACGCGAAATTAAAACTGAGACGCAAATTTAAAACCGAGACGTGAAATTTTAAATTTGAGACGCGAAATTAAAAACCAATACGCGAAATTAAAAACCGAGACGCAAAATTAAAAACGGAGAAACAAAATTAAAAACGGAGACGCGAAATTTAATAAAGAGACATGAAATTTAAAAAACCGAGATGCGAAATTTAAAACCGTGACGTGAAATTTAAAACAGACACGAAATTTATAACCTAGACGCACCATTTAAAATACCAAGGCGTAACATTTAGAACTGAACCGCAAAATTAAATATCAAAACATGAAATTTAAAAGTGAGACACAAAATTTTAAACCGAGACAAAATTTAAAACTGAGACGTGGAATTAAAAACCGAGACACAAAGTTAAATACCGTGACATGAAATTTTAAACCGAGGCGCGAAATTAAAAACTGAGACGCCAAATTAATAGAAATGACATTTAAAACCAAGACGTGAAATTTAATAAAGAGACATGAAAATTAAAACAGACGCGAAATTTAAAAACGTGACGCGAAATTTAAAACCAAGACATGAAATTTATAACCAAGATGCAACATTTTAAAAACTGAGGCGCGACATTTAGAACCGACCCGCAAAAACCGAGGCGCGAAATTAAACACCGAGACGCGAAATTAAACACCGAGACGTGAAATTAAAAACCGAGACGTGAAATTTAATAAAGAGACATGAAATTTAAAACCAAGATGCGAAATTTAAAACCGTGATGTGAAATTTAAAACAAAGACACAAAATTTATAACCGAGACGCAACGTTTAAAAAACCGAGGCATGACATTTAGAACTGAACCGCAAAATTAAAAATCAACACACGAAATTTAAAAGAGACACAAAAATTAAAACCTAGACCAAATTTAAAACCGTGACGTGAAATTTAAAACCAAGACACGAAATTTATAACCGAGACGCAATATTTAAAATCAAAACACGAAATTTAAAACCGAGACACAAAATTAAAAAGCGAGCCGTGAAATGAAAAAGTGAGCCGCGAAATTGAAAAGCGAGCCACGACATTTAGAACTGAACCGCGAAAGTTAAAATCAAAACACGAAATTCAAAAGTGAGGTATAAAATTTAAAACCGAGCCACAAAATTTGAAACGGAGACACAAAATTAAAAACCGTGACGTGACATTTAAAATGGAGAAACACTATTTCAATCCGAGAAATGGCATTTCAATACAAGATGCGAAATTAAAAACCGAGACACAATATTAAAAGCCGAGACGCAAAATTTTAAAATGGGAAATGACATTTAATGATGAGCCGCGAAATTAAAAAGCGAGCCGTGAAATTAAAAAGCGAGTCGTGAAATTTTAAACCGAGACACAAAATATAAAACCGAGACACAATTTAAAACCAAGACCCCAAATTAAAAACCGAGACAAAATTTTAAACCGAGGCGCTAAATTTAAAACTGACACGAAATTTAAAACTGACACGAAATTTAAAACTGAGACGCGAAATTAAAAACCAATACAAAATTAAAAACTAAGAAATTGCATTTAAAACTGAGACGTGAAATTTAATAAAGAGACATGAAATTTAAAACCGAGCCGCGAAATTTAAAACCGAGACACGAAATTTAAAACCGAGACACAAAATTTAAAACCGAGACACAAAATTTAAAAGACACAAAATTAAAAATCGAGACAAAATTTAAAACCAAGTCATCAAATTAAAAACCGAGACAAAATTTAAAACAGAGGCGCAAAATTTTAAACAGAGATGCTAAATTTAAAACCGTCACACGAAATTTAAAACTGAGAAGCGAAATTTAAAACCGAGACCCGAAATTTTAAACTGAGATGCGAAATTTATAACCATGATGCGCAATGTAAAACCGAGATACAAATTTTTAAATCAAAACATTAAACTTAAAACAGACACAAAATTTAAAACCGAGAAACGACATTTAATGATGAGACGCGACATTTGGAGACAGGAAATTAAAAACCGAGGCGCGGAATTAAAAACCGAGGTGCAGAATTAAAAACCGAGGCGCGAAATTAAAAACAGAGGCGCGAAATTAAAAAACGAGTCGCGAAATTAAAAACCAAGACGCAAAATTTAGAGCCGAGACGCGAAATTAAAAACCAAGAAATTACATTTAAAACCGAAATGCGGCATTTAAAACCTAGATGCGAAACTTAATAAAGAGACATGACATTTAAAAACGAGACGCGAAATTTATAACCGAGACGCAACATTTCAAAAACCAATGCGACACATATATAACCGAACCGCAAAATTTAAAATCAAAACTTTAAAATTAAAACCGAGACAAAATTTAAAACTGAGACGTGAAATTAAAAACTGAGACGCAAATTTAAATACCGTGACATAATATTTAAACCCGAGATGTGAAATTAAAAACCAAGACGCGAAATTAAAAACCGAGACGCAAAATATTAAAATTAAATTCCTCGTTCTTTGGAGCATCCCGACATCGGTCTCTACCCGAGACTGCGAGCTCCTCGATGTTGAGGTCTGCAGGCCGAGGTTGGAGCATCGATCCCCAGCATGGGATCACAGGCGGCGATTCTCAATGTCAGTCTCGAGCAAGGCCGCCAGCTCCATAATGCTAGGCCGCAGAGCGAATGGAGATACGATCTGGAAAACAAGGTAGATATTGAAATAAGTTTCCCCTGACACCCTCCACCTCCCACATAAAACAAAGAGAATATTAACACATACTTTAACAAACATCGGGCGCAACACGAGACGCAACATTTGGTATGACTCCAGCAGTGAATCTTACAGGTTACCAGAATACATTGACTTGATCAACTGGCACAGCAACACCCCAGCTAAACCAAACACTTCACACAAACAGTGTTCTGTGACTGTGCCACCTGCTGATGTTTACCATGGGCTTCAAACCCTGTACACCAACAGGAGCATCCAGGGTGTTCAGAATATATGGTGAAAACACGCCCATGACACAGTCACTTCTTTCAATGAAAACATCCTTTGAAGTAAACCATCTCCAAACCATAACAACAATGATGGGGAAGAAGTTTGCCCTAGCACCTGCCGACATTGGCAAATTGGAAAGAGACTGTCTAACACTGGCAGATATTTCTAGCACCGCATGACCCAGTCTTTGGAGACACTGGGTGGAAACTAACAGGAATTGGTCAATCCTTCAGAGGACAATAGACAATAGACAATAGACAATAGACAGTAGACAATAGGTGCAGGAGTAGGCCATTCAGCCCTTCGAGCCAGCACCGCCATTCAATGCGATCATGGCTGATCACTCTCAATCAGTACCCCGTTCCTGCCTTCTCCCCATACCCCCTCACTCCGCTATCCTCAAGAGCTCTATCCAGCTCTCTTGAAAGCATCCAACGAACTGGCCTCCACTGCCTTCTGAGGCAGAGAATTCCACACCTTCACCACTCTGACTGAAAAGGTTCTTCCTCATCTCCGTTCTAAATGGCCTACCCCTTATTCTTAAACTGTGGCCCCTTGTTCTGGAAGATGGGCTAGGAAATTGTGGCAATGCAGATGTATCTAAACCTGAGATTTAAGCCAACTGCAAAAACTACAGTACTTAGAAGGGCAGGATTAATAACTTAGTGAAACTTAGCCACAATATTAAACTCTACATTCACTGTAACAGTGCCAACTACAATTACTTTAACCGAGGAACATGGCTATGTCTAAAGACAAAGTGCTGGAGGCATTCAGCAGTTCAGGCACAATCTGCCTGACCGCAAGTGGAATGGACAGATGACATGTCAGATCAGGAACTTCCCTCAGACTGATGAAAGAGAGTGAAAAGAGGGAGAGGCACGCAGGACAAAACCAGCAAGTAAATAGGTGGATAGGTGTGAGGGGTGATGAGCATACAGATGGAGCCAGTGCCAAAGGCTCAAGGTGAAAGGGACAAAATGCCAAAAAAGGAGAGCACTGAGCGTACATCGGAAAGGAAAGGACCTGGGTTAGTGAGGTTAATGTGGTAGTGAGGTGTGGAGAATGTGCACACCAGGGTGGGGAGTGAAGGGAAAGAGGCTTTCCCTCGTCAGTACGCTCATCTCTCCGATCTCCTTGTCCCATATTTCCCCTTTACCTTCCACCCCACCTGCCTCTGTCTTTACATTTCACAGCTCTTGTCCTTGTCCGACATGTTTTATAACTTTCACCTTCAGCCTTTGTCACTTACTCCACCCATCTGCCCATCACCCACTCACCTGTATCCACCCATCACCTGTCAGGCAGTGCCCCACCCCCACCTCATTTCCAGCTCTCTCCCGTATACCAGTCTGAAGGCTCCTTACTGAATAAGTCATCTGTCCATTTCTTCAGAGGTTGCCAAACCCCCAAGTTCCTCCAGCACTTATTTAACTATATATTATAATCGTGAGTTATTTAATCACGATTCAAGCATGGGGTGGCATGGTGAAGCAGCTGTACAGTTGCTGCCTTCCATCATAATCATACTTTATTAGCCAAATATGTTTCGCTACATACGAGGAATTTCAGTTGACCTACAGTCACACCAATAAAAAGCAACAGAACACACAAAATACATTTTAACATGAACATCCACCACAGTGACTCCTCCACATTCCTCACTGTGATAGAAGTTTAAAAAAACGTCACTCTTCCCTTCTTTATCCTCCCACGGTCGGGTTCCTCGAGCATTCTGTTGACGAGGCGATCTTGGCTCCCATAGCTGGCAGTCAGGCCCTCCGCATCGGGGCCATCAAGCTCCCCGCGCCGGGCGATTGGACCACGGGTCGGTGCTACTCGAACCTTCCTCGTTCTTTAGAGCTTCCCGACATCGGTCTCTACCCGAGACTGCGAGCACCTCGATGTTGAGGTCTGCAGGCCGAGGTTGGAGCGTCGATCCCCAGCAAGGGATCACAGGCGGCGATTCTCAAAGTCAGTCTCGAGTAACGCCGCCAGCTCCATGATGCTAGGCCGCAGAGCGAATGGAGATACGATCTGGAAAACAAGGTAAGATATTGAAATAAGTTTCCCCTGACACCCTCCACCCCCCACATAAAACAAAGAGAATATTAACACATACTTTAACATACATGGGGCGCAACACGAGACGCAACATTTGGTACGACTCCAGCAGTGAATCTTACAGGTTACCAGAATACATTGACTTGATCAACTGGCACAGCAACACCCCAGCTAAACCAAACACTTCACACAAACAGTGTTCTGTGACTGTGCCACCTGCTGATGTTTACCATGGGCTTCAAACCCTGTACACCAACAGGAGCATCCAGGGTGTTCAGAATATATGGCGAAAACACACCCATGACACAGTCACTTCTTTCAATGAAAACATCCTTTGAAGTAAACCATCTCCAAACCATAACAACAATGATGGGGAAGAAGTTTGCCCTAGCACCTGCCGACATTGGCAAATTGGAAAGAGACTGTCTAACACTGGCAGATATTTCTAGCACCGCATGACCCAGTCTTTGGAGACACTGGGTGGAAACTAACAGGAATTGGTCAATCCTTCAGAGGACAATAGACAATAGACAATAGACAATAGACAGTAGACAATAGGTGCAGGAGTAGGCCATTCAGCCCTTCGAGCCAGCACCGCCATTCAATGCGATCATGGCTGATCACTCTCAATCAGTACCCCGTTCCTGCCTTCTCCCCATACCCCCTCACTCCGCTATCCTCAAGAGCTCTATCCAGCTCTCTTGAAAGCATCCAACGAACTGGCCTCCACTGCCTTCTGAGGCAGAGAATTCCACACCTTCACCACTCTGACTGAAAAGGTTCTTCCTCATCTCCGTTCTAAATGGCCTACCCCTTATTCTTAAACTGTGGCCCCTTGTTCTGGAAGATGGGCTAGGAAATTGTGGCAATGCAGATGTATCTAAACCTGAGATTTAAGCCAACTGCAAAAACTACAGTACTTAGAAGGGCAGGATTAATAACTTAGTGAAACTTAGCCACAATATTAAACTCTACATTCACTGTAACAGTGCCAACTACAATTACTTTAACCGAGGAACATGGCTATGTCTAAAGACAAAGTGCTGGAGGCATTCAGCAGTTCAGGCACAATCTGCCTGACCGCAAGTGGAATGGACAGATGACATGTCAGATCAGGAACTTCCCTCAGACTGATGAAAGAGAGTGAAAAGAGGGAGAGGCACGCAGGACAAAACCAGCAAGTAAATAGGTGGATAGGTGTGAGGGGTGATGAGCATACAGATGGAGCCAGTGCCAAAGGCTCAAGGTGAAAGGGACAAAATGCCAAAAAAGGAGAGCACTGAGCGTACATCGGAAAGGAAAGGACCTGGGTTAGTGAGGTTAATGTGGTAGTGAGGTGTGGAGAATGTGCACACCAGGGTGGGGAGTGAAGGGAAAGAGGCTTTCCCTCGTCAGTACGCTCATCTCTCCGATCTCCTTGTCCCATATTTCCCCTTTACCTTCCACCCCACCTGCCTCTGTCTTTACATTTCACAGCTCTTGTCCTTGTCCGACATGTTTTATAACTTTCACCTTCAGCCTTTGTCACTTACTCCACCCATCTGCCCATCACCCACTCACCTGTATCCACCCATCACCTGTCAGGCAGTGCCCCACCCCCACCTCATTTCCAGCTCTCTCCCGTATACCAGTCTGAAGGCTCCTTACTGAATAAGTCATCTGTCCATTTCTTCAGAGGTTGCCAAACCCCCAAGTTCCTCCAGCACTTATTTAACTATATATTATAATCGTGAGTTATTTAATCACGATTCAAGCATGGGGTGGCATGGTGAAGCAGCTGTACAGTTGCTGCCTTCCATCATAATCATACTTTATTAGCCAAATATGTTTCGCTACATACGAGGAATTTCAGTTGACCTACAGTCACACCAATAAAAAGCAACAGAACACACAAAATACATTTTAACATGAACATCCACCACAGTGACTCCTCCACATTCCTCACTGTGATAGAAGTTTAAAAAAACGTCACTCTTCCCTTCTTTATCCTCCCACGGTCGGGTTCCTCGAGCATTCTGTTGACGAGGCGATCTTGGCTCCCATAGCTGGCAGTCAGGCCCTCCGCATCGGGGCCATCAAGCTCCCCGCGCCGGGCGATTGGACCACGGGTCGGTGCTACTCGAACCTTCCTCGTTCTTTAGAGCTTCCCGACATCGGTCTCTACCCGAGACTGCGAGCACCTCGATGTTGAGGTCTGCAGGCCGAGGTTGGAGCGTCGATCCCCAGCAAGGGATCACAGGCGGCGATTCTCAAAGTCAGTCTCGAGTAACGCCGCCAGCTCCATGATGCTAGGCCGCAGAGCGAATGGAGATACGATCTGGAAAACAAGGTAAGATATTGAAATAAGTTTCCCCTGACACCCTCCACCCCCCACATAAAACAAAGAGAATATTAACACATACTTTAACATACATGGGGCGCAACACGAGACGCAACATTTGGTACGACTCCAGCAGTGAATCTTACAGGTTACCAGAATACATTGACTTGATCAACTGGCACAGCAACACCCCAGCTAAACCAAACACTTCACACAAACAGTGTTCTGTGACTGTGCCACCTGCTGATGTTTACCATGGGCTTCAAACCCTGTACACCAACAGGAGCATCCAGGGTGTTCAGAATATATGGCGAAAACACACCCATGACACAGTCACTTCTTTCAATGAAAACATCCTTTGAAGTAAACCATCTCCAAACCATAACAACAATGATGGGGAAGAAGTTTGCCCTAGCACCTGCCGACATTGGCAAATTGGAAAGAGACTGTCTAACACTGGCAGATATTTCTAGCACCGCATGACCCAGTCTTTGGAGACACTGGGTGGAAACTAACAGGAATTGGTCAATCCTTCAGAGGACAATAGACAATAGACAATAGACAATAGACAGTAGACAATAGGTGCAGGAGTAGGCCATTCAGCCCTTCGAGCCAGCACCGCCATTCAATGCGATCATGGCTGATCACTCTCAATCAGTACCCCGTTCCTGCCTTCTCCCCATACCCCCTCACTCCGCTATCCTCAAGAGCTCTATCCAGCTCTCTTGAAAGCATCCAACGAACTGGCCTCCACTGCCTTCTGAGGCAGAGAATTCCACACCTTCACCACTCTGACTGAAAAGGTTCTTCCTCATCTCCGTTCTAAATGGCCTACCCCTTATTCTTAAACTGTGGCCCCTTGTTCTGGAAGATGGGCTAGGAAATTGTGGCAATGCAGATGTATCTAAACCTGAGATTTAAGCCAACTGCAAAAACTACAGTACTTAGAAGGGCAGGATTAATAACTTAGTGAAACTTAGCCACAATATTAAACTCTACATTCACTGTAACAGTGCCAACTACAATTACTTTAACCGAGGAACATGGCTATGTCTAAAGACAAAGTGCTGGAGGCATTCAGCAGTTCAGGCACAATCTGCCTGACCGCAAGTGGAATGGACAGATGACATGTCAGATCAGGAACTTCCCTCAGACTGATGAAAGAGAGTGAAAAGAGGGAGAGGCACGCAGGACAAAACCAGCAAGTAAATAGGTGGATAGGTGTGAGGGGTGATGAGCATACAGATGGAGCCAGTGCCAAAGGCTCAAGGTGAAAGGGACAAAATGCCAAAAAAGGAGAGCACTGAGCGTACATCGGAAAGGAAAGGACCTGGGTTAGTGAGGTTAATGTGGTAGTGAGGTGTGGAGAATGTGCACACCAGGGTGGGGAGTGAAGGGAAAGAGGCTTTCCCTCGTCAGTACGCTCATCTCTCCGATCTCCTTGTCCCATATTTCCCCTTTACCTTCCACCCCACCTGCCTCTGTCTTTACATTTCACAGCTCTTGTCCTTGTCCGACATGTTTTATAACTTTCACCTTCAGCCTTTGTCACTTACTCCACCCATCTGCCCATCACCCACTCACCTGTATCCACCCATCACCTGTCAGGCAGTGCCCCACCCCCACCTCATTTCCAGCTCTCTCCCGTATACCAGTCTGAAGGCTCCTTACTGAATAAGTCATCTGTCCATTTCTTCAGAGGTTGCCAAACCCCCAAGTTCCTCCAGCACTTATTTAACTATATATTATAATCGTGAGTTATTTAATCACGATTCAAGCATGGGGTGGCATGGTGAAGCAGCTGTACAGTTGCTGCCTTCCATCATAATCATACTTTATTAGCCAAATATGTTTCGCTACATACGAGGAATTTCAGTTGACCTACAGTCACACCAATAAAAAGCAACAGAACACACAAAATACATTTTAACATGAACATCCACCACAGTGACTCCTCCACATTCCTCACTGTGATAGAAGTTTAAAAAAACGTCACTCTTCCCTTCTTTATCCTCCCACGGTCGGGTTCCTCGAGCATTCTGTTGACGAGGCGATCTTGGCTCCCATAGCTGGCAGTCAGGCCCTCCGCATCGGGGCCATCAAGCTCCCCGCGCCGGGCGATTGGACCACGGGTCGGTGCTACTCGAACCTTCCTCGTTCTTTAGAGCTTCCCGACATCGGTCTCTACCCGAGACTGCGAGCACCTCGATGTTGAGGTCTGCAGGCCGAGGTTGGAGCGTCGATCCCCAGCAAGGGATCACAGGCGGCGATTCTCAAAGTCAGTCTCGAGTAACGCCGCCAGCTCCATGATGCTAGGCCGCAGAGCGAATGGAGATACGATCTGGAAAACAAGGTAAGATATTGAAATAAGTTTCCCCTGACACCCTCCACCCCCCACATAAAACAAAGAGAATATTAACACATACTTTAACATACATGGGGCGCAACACGAGACGCAACATTTGGTACGACTCCAGCAGTGAATCTTACAGGTTACCAGAATACATTGACTTGATCAACTGGCACAGCAACACCCCAGCTAAACCAAACACTTCACACAAACAGTGTTCTGTGACTGTGCCACCTGCTGATGTTTACCATGGGCTTCAAACCCTGTACACCAACAGGAGCATCCAGGGTGTTCAGAATATATGGCGAAAACACACCCATGACACAGTCACTTCTTTCAATGAAAACATCCTTTGAAGTAAACCATCTCCAAACCATAACAACAATGATGGGGAAGAAGTTTGCCCTAGCACCTGCCGACATTGGCAAATTGGAAAGAGACTGTCTAACACTGGCAGATATTTCTAGCACCGCATGACCCAGTCTTTGGAGACACTGGGTGGAAACTAACAGGAATTGGTCAATCCTTCAGAGGACAATAGACAATAGACAATAGACAATAGACAGTAGACAATAGGTGCAGGAGTAGGCCATTCAGCCCTTCGAGCCAGCACCGCCATTCAATGCGATCATGGCTGATCACTCTCAATCAGTACCCCGTTCCTGCCTTCTCCCCATACCCCCTCACTCCGCTATCCTCAAGAGCTCTATCCAGCTCTCTTGAAAGCATCCAACGAACTGGCCTCCACTGCCTTCTGAGGCAGAGAATTCCACACCTTCACCACTCTGACTGAAAAGGTTCTTCCTCATCTCCGTTCTAAATGGCCTACCCCTTATTCTTAAACTGTGGCCCCTTGTTCTGGAAGATGGGCTAGGAAATTGTGGCAATGCAGATGTATCTAAACCTGAGATTTAAGCCAACTGCAAAAACTACAGTACTTAGAAGGGCAGGATTAATAACTTAGTGAAACTTAGCCACAATATTAAACTCTACATTCACTGTAACAGTGCCAACTACAATTACTTTAACCGAGGAACATGGCTATGTCTAAAGACAAAGTGCTGGAGGCATTCAGCAGTTCAGGCACAATCTGCCTGACCGCAAGTGGAATGGACAGATGACATGTCAGATCAGGAACTTCCCTCAGACTGATGAAAGAGAGTGAAAAGAGGGAGAGGCACGCAGGACAAAACCAGCAAGTAAATAGGTGGATAGGTGTGAGGGGTGATGAGCATACAGATGGAGCCAGTGCCAAAGGCTCAAGGTGAAAGGGACAAAATGCCAAAAAAGGAGAGCACTGAGCGTACATCGGAAAGGAAAGGACCTGGGTTAGTGAGGTTAATGTGGTAGTGAGGTGTGGAGAATGTGCACACCAGGGTGGGGAGTGAAGGGAAAGAGGCTTTCCCTCGTCAGTACGCTCATCTCTCCGATCTCCTTGTCCCATATTTCCCCTTTACCTTCCACCCCACCTGCCTCTGTCTTTACATTTCACAGCTCTTGTCCTTGTCCGACATGTTTTATAACTTTCACCTTCAGCCTTTGTCACTTACTCCACCCATCTGCCCATCACCCACTCACCTGTATCCACCCATCACCTGTCAGGCAGTGCCCCACCCCCACCTCATTTCCAGCTCTCTCCCGTATACCAGTCTGAAGGCTCCTTACTGAATAAGTCATCTGTCCATTTCTTCAGAGGTTGCCAAACCCCCAAGTTCCTCCAGCACTTATTTAACTATATATTATAATCGTGAGTTATTTAATCACGATTCAAGCATGGGGTGGCATGGTGAAGCAGCTGTACAGTTGCTGCCTTCCATCATAATCATACTTTATTAGCCAAATATGTTTCGCTACATACGAGGAATTTCAGTTGACCTACAGTCACACCAATAAAAAGCAACAGAACACACAAAATACATTTTAACATGAACATCCACCACAGTGACTCCTCCACATTCCTCACTGTGATAGAAGTTTAAAAAAACGTCACTCTTCCCTTCTTTATCCTCCCACGGTCGGGTTCCTCGAGCATTCTGTTGACGAGGCGATCTTGGCTCCCATAGCTGGCAGTCAGGCCCTCCGCATCGGGGCCATCAAGCTCCCCGCGCCGGGCGATTGGACCACGGGTCGGTGCTACTCGAACCTTCCTCGTTCTTTAGAGCTTCCCGACATCGGTCTCTACCCGAGACTGCGAGCACCTCGATGTTGAGGTCTGCAGGCCGAGGTTGGAGCGTCGATCCCCAGCAAGGGATCACAGGCGGCGATTCTCAAAGTCAGTCTCGAGTAACGCCGCCAGCTCCATGATGCTAGGCCGCAGAGCGAATGGAGATACGATCTGGAAAACAAGGTAAGATATTGAAATAAGTTTCCCCTGACACCCTCCACCCCCCACATAAAACAAAGAGAATATTAACACATACTTTAACATACATGGGGCGCAACACGAGACGCAACATTTGGTACGACTCCAGCAGTGAATCTTACAGGTTACCAGAATACATTGACTTGATCAACTGGCACAGCAACACCCCAGCTAAACCAAACACTTCACACAAACAGTGTTCTGTGACTGTGCCACCTGCTGATGTTTACCATGGGCTTCAAACCCTGTACACCAACAGGAGCATCCAGGGTGTTCAGAATATATGGCGAAAACACACCCATGACACAGTCACTTCTTTCAATGAAAACATCCTTTGAAGTAAACCATCTCCAAACCATAACAACAATGATGGGGAAGAAGTTTGCCCTAGCACCTGCCGACATTGGCAAATTGGAAAGAGACTGTCTAACACTGGCAGATATTTCTAGCACCGCATGACCCAGTCTTTGGAGACACTGGGTGGAAACTAACAGGAATTGGTCAATCCTTCAGAGGACAATAGACAATAGACAATAGACAATAGACAGTAGACAATAGGTGCAGGAGTAGGCCATTCAGCCCTTCGAGCCAGCACCGCCATTCAATGCGATCATGGCTGATCACTCTCAATCAGTACCCCGTTCCTGCCTTCTCCCCATACCCCCTCACTCCGCTATCCTTAAGAGCTCTATCCAGCTCTCTTGAAAGCATCCAACGAACTGGCCTCCACTGCCTTCTGAGGCAGAGAATTCCACACCTTCACCACTCTGACTGAAAAGGTTCTTCCTCATCTCCGTTCTAAATGGCCTACCCCTTATTCTTAAACTGTGGCCCCTTGTTCTGGAAGATGGGCTAGGAAATTGTGGCAATGCAGATGTATCTAAACCTGAGATTTAAGCCAACTGCAAAAACTACAGTACTTAGAAGGGCAGGATTAATAACTTAGTGAAACTTAGCCACAATATTAAACTCTACATTCACTGTAACAGTGCCAACTACAATTACTTTAACCGAGGAACATGGCTATGTCTAAAGACAAAGTGCTGGAGGCATTCAGCAGTTCAGGCACAATCTGCCTGACCGCAAGTGGAATGGACAGATGACATGTCAGATCAGGAACTTCCCTCAGACTGATGAAAGAGAGTGAAAAGAGGGAGAGGCACGCAGGACAAAACCAGCAAGTAAATAGGTGGATAGGTGTGAGGGGTGATGAGCATACAGATGGAGCCAGTGCCAAAGGCTCAAGGTGAAAGGGACAAAATGCCAAAAAAGGAGAGCACTGAGCGTACATCGGAAAGGAAAGGACCTGGGTTAGTGAGGTTAATGTGGTAGTGAGGTGTGGAGAATGTGCACACCAGGGTGGGGAGTGAAGGGAAAGAGGCTTTCCCTCGTCAGTACGCTCATCTCTCCGATCTCCTTGTCCCATATTTCCCCTTTACCTTCCACCCCACCTGCCTCTGTCTTTACATTTCACAGCTCTTGTCCTTGTCCGACATGTTTTATAACTTTCACCTTCAGCCTTTGTCACTTACTCCACCCATCTGCCCATCACCCACTCACCTGTATCCACCCATCACCTGTCAGGCAGTGCCCCACCCCCACCTCATTTCCAGCTCTCTCCCGTATACCAGTCTGAAGGCTCCTTACTGAATAAGTCATCTGTCCATTTCTTCAGAGGTTGCCAAACCCCCAAGTTCCTCCAGCACTTATTTAACTATATATTATAATCGTGAGTTATTTAATCACGATTCAAGCATGGGGTGGCATGGTGAAGCAGCTGTACAGTTGCTGCCTTCCATCATAATCATACTTTATTAGCCAAATATGTTTCGCTACATACGAGGAATTTCAGTTGACCTACAGTCACACCAATAAAAAGCAACAGAACACACAAAATACATTTTAACATGAACATCCACCACAGTGACTCCTCCACATTCCTCACTGTGATAGAAGTTTAAAAAAACGTCACTCTTCCCTTCTTTATCCTCCCACGGTCGGGTTCCTCGAGCATTCTGTTGACGAGGCGATCTTGGCTCCCATAGCTGGCAGTCAGGCCCTCCGCATCGGGGCCATCAAGCTCCCCGCGCCGGGCGATTGGACCACGGGTCGGTGCTACTCGAACCTTCCTCGTTCTTTAGAGCTTCCCGACATCGGTCTCTACCCGAGACTGCGAGCACCTCGATGTTGAGGTCTGCAGGCCGAGGTTGGAGCGTCGATCCCCAGCAAGGGATCACAGGCGGCGATTCTCAAAGTCAGTCTCGAGTAACGCCGCCAGCTCCATGATGCTAGGCCGCAGAGCGAATGGAGATACGATCTGGAAAACAAGGTAAGATATTGAAATAAGTTTCCCCTGACACCCTCCACCCCCCACATAAAACAAAGAGAATATTAACACATACTTTAACATACATGGGGCGCAACACGAGACGCAACATTTGGTACGACTCCAGCAGTGAATCTTACAGGTTACCAGAATACATTGACTTGATCAACTGGCACAGCAACACCCCAGCTAAACCAAACACTTCACACAAACAGTGTTCTGTGACTGTGCCACCTGCTGATGTTTACCATGGGCTTCAAACCCTGTACACCAACAGGAGCATCCAGGGTGTTCAGAATATATGGCGAAAACACACCCATGACACAGTCACTTCTTTCAATGAAAACATCCTTTGAAGTAAACCATCTCCAAACCATAACAACAATGATGGGGAAGAAGTTTGCCCTAGCACCTGCCGACATTGGCAAATTGGAAAGAGACTGTCTAACACTGGCAGATATTTCTAGCACCGCATGACCCAGTCTTTGGAGACACTGGGTGGAAACTAACAGGAATTGGTCAATCCTTCAGAGGACAATAGACAATAGACAATAGACAATAGACAGTAGACAATAGGTGCAGGAGTAGGCCATTCAGCCCTTCGAGCCAGCACCGCCATTCAATGCGATCATGGCTGATCACTCTCAATCAGTACCCCGTTCCTGCCTTCTCCCCATACCCCCTCACTCCGCTATCCTTAAGAGCTCTATCCAGCTCTCTTGAAAGCATCCAACGAACTGGCCTCCACTGCCTTCTGAGGCAGAGAATTCCACACCTTCACCACTCTGACTGAAAAGGTTCTTCCTCATCTCCGTTCTAAATGGCCTACCCCTTATTCTTAAACTGTGGCCCCTTGTTCTGGAAGATGGGCTAGGAAATTGTGGCAATGCAGATGTATCTAAACCTGAGATTTAAGCCAACTGCAAAAACTACAGTACTTAGAAGGGCAGGATTAATAACTTAGTGAAACTTAGCCACAATATTAAACTCTACATTCACTGTAACAGTGCCAACTACAATTACTTTAACCGAGGAACATGGCTATGTCTAAAGACAAAGTGCTGGAGGCATTCAGCAGTTCAGGCACAATCTGCCTGACCGCAAGTGGAATGGACAGATGACATGTCAGATCAGGAACTTCCCTCAGACTGATGAAAGAGAGTGAAAAGAGGGAGAGGCACGCAGGACAAAACCAGCAAGTAAATAGGTGGATAGGTGTGAGGGGTGATGAGCATACAGATGGAGCCAGTGCCAAAGGCTCAAGGTGAAAGGGACAAAATGCCAAAAAAGGAGAGCACTGAGCGTACATCGGAAAGGAAAGGACCTGGGTTAGTGAGGTTAATGTGGTAGTGAGGTGTGGAGAATGTGCACACCAGGGTGGGGAGTGAAGGGAAAGAGGCTTTCCCTCGTCAGTACGCTCATCTCTCCGATCTCCTTGTCCCATATTTCCCCTTTACCTTCCACCCCACCTGCCTCTGTCTTTACATTTCACAGCTCTTGTCCTTGTCCGACATGTTTTATAACTTTCACCTTCAGCCTTTGTCACTTACTCCACCCATCTGCCCATCACCCACTCACCTGTATCCACCCATCACCTGTCAGGCAGTGCCCCACCCCCACCTCATTTCCAGCTCTCCCGTATACCAGTCTGAAGGCTCCTTACTGAATAAGTCATCTGTCCATTTCTTCAGAGGTTGCCAAACCCCCAAGTTCCTCCAGCACTTATTTAACTATATATTATAATCGTGAGTTATTTAATCACGATTCAAGCATGGGGTGGCATGGTGAAGCAGCTGTACAGTTGCTGCCTTCCATCATAATCATACTTTATTAGCCAAATATGTTTCGCTACATACGAGGAATTTCAGTTGACCTACAGTCACACCAATAAAAAGCAACAGAACACACAAAATACATTTTAACATGAACATCCACCACAGTGACTCCTCCACATTCCTCACTGTGATAGAAGTTTAAAAAAACGTCACTCTTCCCTTCTTTATCCTCCCACGGTCGGGTTCCTCGAGCATTCTGTTGACGAGGCGATCTTGGCTCCCATAGCTGGCAGTCAGGCCCTCCGCATCGGGGCCATCAAGCTCCCCGCGCCGGGCGATTGGACCACGGGTCGGTGCTACTCGAACCTTCCTCGTTCTTTAGAGCTTCCCGACATCGGTCTCTACCCGAGACTGCGAGCACCTCGATGTTGAGGTCTGCAGGCCGAGGTTGGAGCGTCGATCCCCAGCAAGGGATCACAGGCGGCGATTCTCAAAGTCAGTCTCGAGTAACGCCGCCAGCTCCATGATGCTAGGTCACAGAGCGACTGGAGATAAGATCTGGAAAACAAGGTAAGATATCGAAATATGTTTCCTCTGACCCCCTCCACCCCCCACATAAAACAAAGAGAATATTAACACATACTTTAAAATACATGGGGCGCAACACGAGATGCAACATTTGGTATGACTCCAGAAGTGAATCTTACAGGTTACCAGAATACATTGACTTGATCAACTGGCACAGCAACAACCCAGCTAAACCAAACACTTCACACAAACAGTGTTCTGTGACTGTGCCACCTGCTGGTGTATACCATGGGCTTCAAAGCCTGTACACCAACAGGAGCATCCAGGGTGTTCAGAATATCTGGTGAAAACACACCCATGACACATTCACTACTTTCAATGAAAACATCCTTTGAATTAAACCATCTCCAAACCATAATAACAATGATGGGGAAGAAGTTTGCCCCAGCACCTGCCGACATTGGCAAATTAGGAAGAGACTGTCTAACCCTAGCAGATATTTCTAGCAGCACCTGACCCAGTCTTTGGAGACACTGGGCGGAAACTAACAGGAATTGGTCAATCCTTCAGAGGAAGAGGGGCTAGAAAATTGTGGCAATGCAGATGTATCTAAACCTGAGACTTAAACAAACTGCAAAAACCACAGTACTTGGAAGGGCAGGATTAATAACTTAGTGAGACTTAGCCACAATATTAAACTCTACTTTCACTGTAACAGGGCCAACTACAATTACTTTAACCGAGGAACATGGCTATGTCTAAAGGCAAAGTGCTGGAGGCATTCAGCAGTTCAGGCACAATCTGCCTGACCGCAAGTGGAATGGACAGATGACATGTCAGATCAGGAATTTCCCTCAGACTGATGAAAGAGTGAAAAGAGGGAGAGGCACGCAGGACAAAGCCAGCAAGTAAATGGGTGGATAGGTGTGAGGGGTGATGAGCATACGGGTGGAGTCAGTGCCAAAGGCTCAAGGTGAAAGAGACAAAATGCCAAATAAGGAGAGCACTGAGCGTACATCAGAAAGGAATGGACCAGGGTTAGCGGGGTTAGTGAGGTGGTGGGGAATGTGCACACCAGGGTGGGGAGTGAAGGGGAAGAGGGGCTTTCCCTCGTCAGTACGCTCATCTCCAATCGCATTGTCCCATATTCCCCCTTTACCTTCCCACCACACCTCCCTCTGTCTTTACTTTTCACAGCTGTTGTCCTTGTCCGACATGTTTTATCACTTTCACCTTCAGCCTTTGTCACTTACTCCACCCATCTGCCCATCACCCACTCACCTGTATCCACCCATCACCTGTCAGGCAGTGCTCCACCCCCACCTCATTTCCAGCTCTCTCCCGTATACCAGTCTGAAGGCTCCTTACTGAATAAGTCATCTGTCCATTTCTTCAGAGTTTGCCAAACCCCCAAGTTCCTCCAGCACTTATTTAACTATATATTTTAATCGAGAGTTATTTACTCACGATTCAAGCATGGGGTGGCATGGTGGCGCAGCTGTAGAGTTGCTGCCTTCCATCATAATCATACTTTATTAGCCAAGTATGTTTTGCAACATACGAGGAATTTCAGTTGACCTACAGTCACACCAGTAAAAATAACAGAACACACAAAATACATTTTAACATGAACAGCCACCACAGTGGCTCCTCCAGACATTGCCCCACCCCATTTCCAGCTTTCTCCCGTATTCCAGTCTGAAGGCCCCTGACCCGATAAGTCATCTGTTCATTTCTTAAGAGGTTGCCAAACCCCAAGTTCCTCCAGCACTTATTTACTTATCTACTTATTTACTTTATTAGCCAAGTATGTTTTACAAAATACAAGGAATTTCATTTGTCATACAATCATGCTAATAAAAAGAAACAGACAAACAAAATACATTTTAACATGAACATCCACCACAGTGACTCCTCCACAATCCTCACTGTGATGGAAGTTTAAAAAACTTCACTCTTCCCTTCTTTATCCTCCCACGGTCGGCGGCCTCGAGACTTCCGTTGACGGGGCGATCTTGGCTCCCATATAGCCGGCGGTCGGTCCCTCTGCATCGGGGCGATCAAGCTCCCCGCGACGGGCGATCGGGCCCCGGGTCGGGGCTAGTTGAACCTTCGTCCTTCTTTGGAGCTTCCCGACATCAGTCTGTCCCCGAGACTGCAAGCTCCTCGATGTTGAAGTCTGCAGGCCGTGGTTGGAGCGTCGATCTCCGGCGAGGGATCGTAGGCTGCGATGGTCAGTCCATGTCCCGTCTGTGGGTCTCAAAGTCAGTCTCGAGCAAGGCCGCCAGCTCCATGATGTTAGGCCGTAGATCGACTGGAGATACAATCTGCAAAACAAGATAAGAGATTGAAAAACATTTCCCCTGACCCCCTCTACCACCCACATAAAACAAACCAGAGAACATTAACACATACTTTTAAAACATCAAAAAATAACAAAAAGACAAAGACAGACAGACCATTCGCGAGCCTGCCATCACGGCACCACCAGCTGGTAATATTAGCGACAGAGACCCGGGTTCGATCCTGGCTACGGGCACTGACCCATATTATGCTAAATGTTTCTGCTTAATGCACCAAAAGCTTTGAACGTCTGCAAAAAGTCACCAATTTCCTTAGGTCCATGATAAATGGGCTCCCAACAAGTTTAAGTATTGCTGTTTGCGAGGGTGTGAAGGAGGTAAGGAGATTTCATATCCTTACTGGCGTGTTTTACTTTTCTGTGTAACAATGTCTCTCTGGCTTTGGTCTTTAAGGAGACGGTAAAAAGGTAAGACCCCATTTAGAATCCTCAGGTTTCATCTGGATAAATCCTTGGGAAAGATTACCTGGAGAATACGGGATGGGAGACGGCCTCCAATGGCCAAGTCTAAAAACAAAGTGCTGGAGGGACTCAGCAAGTCAGGTGCCATCTACCTGAACATAAATGGACAGGTCATTTCAGGTCTGGACCCTTCACACACGTGGAGTACGGCGTGGGAAGCTGGAAGAGGTGGGAGCAAGGCAAAGTCTGGCAAGTGATAGGTAGATACAGAGGAGGGGTGATTGACAGATGGGTGGAGTACGTGACAACTGCTCGAGATGAAAAGAGTCAAATGTTGTCAGATAACCAGAAGGGCATTGAAATGCAAAGCCAGAGGGAGAGATATGGGAAGGGAAAGGTGGAAGTATGGTCATGGGGATGGGAGATGAGCGTACAGAGGGGAAAGGAGCTCACCAGGATGGGGGTGCAGGGAAAGAAGGGGGCTCCCCCAGTATGCTCATTTCACATCAGAATCCCATACATCCCTGCCCCATTATACTGACACATCCCCCTGGCTTTACAGTTCACACCCCTCCTTCTAACACATTCTCACCGCTCGTCACCTCTAGCCTTTGTCATTTTCTCCACCCATCTACCAATCACCCATCCTCTCACCTGTATCCACCCTTCATTTGCCAGACTTTTCGCCACCTCACCCACTTTTGCAGCTTTCTCGCCCTACTCCAGTCTGAAGGGTTCTGATCAAATACATCTGCCCATTTCCTCCACAGATGCTGCCTGACCCTCCGAGTACTTTTTTTGCTCAAAATTCCAGCACCCTGCATTACAAGAACTTTCACCAAACAATTTGGAAAAGCCATCATTTATTTAAAACATTTATCCCATTAAACTAATGGTGCCTTATCTTCCTATGGCAGTCATAAAGACCAAATCCAGACTTGAAGTTATGCAGAAAAATCAAATTAACATACCATTTTAATGTTTGAAATGTTCCAACGTCCTTCTCAACAGAGCTGGAGTAACTGAGCAGGTCAAGCAGTACCTCTGGTAAGAAGGAACAGGTGACATTTCAGGTCGAGACCCTCCTTCAGACCCCATAACCTTTGATACCCTTGCTAATCAAGAACCTATCTCAGTCTTAAAAATATCCATTGACAGTCTCCACAGCCTTCTGTAGCAATGAATTCCACAGATTCACCACCCTCTGACAAAATAAATTCCTCTCACTGTGCAGTATAGGGTGCAATGCAGGCAACGCAGTAAGCATGTGGACAAAAAGGCACTGCTGTCTACGTTCTCCAGAGATGCTGCCTGACCATCTGAGTCAAACCAGTACTTTGTCCATATATTAAATAGGCCTGCAGTGCAG
The DNA here is from genome assembly GCF_053455715.1 of Rhinoraja longicauda. Lineage (NCBI taxonomy): Eukaryota > Metazoa > Chordata > Chondrichthyes > Rajiformes > Arhynchobatidae > Rhinoraja > Rhinoraja longicauda. The sequence goes on from NC_135978.1 coordinate 25,637, forward strand.
CGGATCACCACACGGTGGGAGTATTGACCACAATTGCACGTGCCTGCAGTGCAGCGAATCACCACACCGTGGGAGTGTTAATCACAAATTGGAGCAACCTGTTTTTTAAATTAACTGCACATTGGGAATGTTGTCTACAAATACATGTTCTTCACAGATGCTGCCTGACCCACTGAGTTACTCCAGCACTCTGAAACGTCACCTATTCATGTTCTCCACAGATGTGCCTGACTCACTGAGTTATTCCAGCACTCTGTGAAACGTCACCTATCTATGTTCTCCACAGATGTTGCCTGACCCACTGAGTTACTCCAGCACTCTGTGAAATATCACATATTCATGTTCTCCACAGATGTTGCCTGACTCACTGAGTTATTCCAGCACTCTGTGAAACGTCACCTATCCATGTTCTTCTGCCTGACCCGCTGAGTTGCTCCAGCAATGTGTCTAACTTTTATGGCGAGTCTGGAAGCTTGTTCTTTGTTAAAGAAGTTTATTGCAGCAGCAATATTCGATTACAAAGTATAACAAACAGATTTACAGACAACCATTAAATCAAACTGTTTGCTTCGAAGTTCTCTTCCCACTGACTGGTTTTGGGCACCAAAACCACCACCCGACCTAGCTGGCCAATCCGAGGGTTCGACTCTCAGGACCAATCCCTGTGGTCACTACACTTTTGTATAAACCAACATCTGCAGTTCCTTGTTTCTACATTTCACATCACCCAGATTCAATTTCAGTTGTATTAAGGTCAGGTTATCATCACTTTAGTAAAGATACATCCATTGATTCTGACACTGTGCCCTCTGGTCTGAGACTCTCCCACTAGTGGTAACATCCTTTTAGTTTTGAGATACAACACAGAAACAGCACAATTCTAGTTGCACCAGAAAAAAAATCACCATTAAAAACCCTGGACACTTCAAATGACACAATTGAAAGGAAATATCACCACAATTAATCAAAGAAGTAAACACATTTCAGGAGAAAGCAACATCTTCTCACCTGCCTCCTGCCCTGGCGACATAGATCCACATCAGACACAAGGGGGGACACCCTGTCTCTAGCCAGAACACTGCTCCCAACAACAGCCCAGGACAACTGCACTCAGACACTCCCACAACTCCTTTTATACAGAGGTGTTGGCAATTACCCATCACATTTCAATCCTATCGTCAATCAAGTTGTTTACCACATTAACCCTTCGCCCACCAGTGGCCGGTCAATGTTTGTTGCACACATCACAATGTCCACCTGGGGGCAGTAGTTGTCTGGGTGACAATAATTGCCCTCTATTGACTCATTGCTGTTTGCACAAAGTGTTAGAGAAAACCAGAAGACATAGGAGCAGAATTAGGCCATTCGGCCCATCGAGTCTACTCCACCATTCAATCATGGCTGATTTATCTCTCCCTCCTAACACCATTCTCCTGCCTTCTCCCCATATCCCCTGACACCCGCACTAATCAAGAATTTGGACTAGGATGGAGAAAGTGGGGTGAGAGATGGGAGCAGGCCAAAGCCTGGCAAGTGATAGATTGATACAGGTGAGGGGGGGGGGGGGTGGTTGGCAGATGGATGAAGTAAGTGACAAAGGCTAGAGGTGAAAAGGAGACAAAGGTTGTCAGATAAGGAGATGAGAGCATTGAAATGTAAAGCCAGAGGAATGGATATGGGTGCAAGAGGAAGGAGGAAAATACAGGACTCAGGGATGAGAGATGTGTGTACAGAGGGGGAGGAGCAGTGACTGAGGTGTTGGGGAAGTGTGTACACCAGGGTGGGGGTGCAGGGTAAGAGGGACAGTATGCTCATCTCCCTCTCAGAGCCCCATATTTCCCTTTTTCCCCCTTCACCCCCACAAGGGGGTGAAGGGGGTAAAAGGGAAATATGGGGCTCTGAGAGGGAGATGAGCATACTGTCCCTCTTACCCTGCACCCCCACCCTGGTGTACACACTTCCCCAACACCTCAGTCACTGCTCCTGTATACCTCCCTCAAGGTACACCTGTATACCTCCCTCAAGCTTTACATTTCACGCCTCCTCTCCTTCTGACACATTCTCACATTTTCATCCCTAGCCTTTGTCACTTACTCCACAATTAGCCCCTCACCTTGCTCCACCTGTCACTTGCTAGGCTTTGCCTCACCCTACCTCACTTTCCCAGCTTTCCCCCACTCCTGTCCGAAGGATTCCAACCGGATACATCTATCCATTTGCTTCACATATGCTGCCTGACCTACCAAGTTCCTCCAGCACTGTTATTTTTGTTCAAGATTCCAGCGCCCCAAATTGAAAGAACCTTGAATAAAAAATCATTAATTTGGTTTTGAGATAGTGTGGAAACAGGCCCTCTGGCCCACTGAGTCCGCACATTCCAGCGATCACCCCATACACTAGCACTATCTACACACTAGGGACAGTTTACTAAAACCAATTAACACACAAATCTGAATGTCTTTGGCGTGTTGAAAGAAGCCAGAACACCTGGAGAAAACCCACGTGGTCATGGTGAGAACGTACAAACTGTGCAGACAACACATGTTGTCAGGATTGAACCCAGGTCTCTCGTGCTGTGAGGCAGCAACTCTACCACTGTGCTGCCTAATCTTCCCAAAGCACTGAAGCCCAAGAGTGGGTTTGAAACAGGAGCCTTACCTTAATGCCATCTCCATAAAGACCAGATCTAGATAGAGTTGACGTCAAAGACGTACAAAACAGTCAAATTAATACACCACAAATATTGAACTCTACTTTCCCTGAAACAGGAGCCAAGTACAATTACTTTAACCAGGGAACATGGCTATGTCCAAAAACAAAGCGCTGGAGGCGTTCAGCAGTTCAGGCACCAACTACCTGACTGCAAGGTGAATGGACAGACGATAGTGAGATTGGATCCTTCAGACTGATGGAGTTGGGTGAAGTAGAAGAGGTGGGAGCGAGTCAAAGTCTTGTACCTGATCGGTGGATGCAGTGGAGGGAGGTTATTGGGAGAGGGGAGCAGTCGGTGACAAAGGCTGGATGTGAAAAGTAGACAAAAAGGGTCAGATAAGGGGAGAAGAGGGTTGAAATGTAAAGCTGGAGGGGTGGGGGTGGAAGGGGAAAGGGGAAGTATGGGACTTGGGGATGGGAGATGTGAAGCTGGAGGGGTGGGGGTGGAAGGGGAAGGAGGGAAGTATGGGGCTTGGGGATGGGAGATGAGCGTACAGAGGAAGGGAAAGGAGCAGAGTGACTGGGGTGGTGGGAGAAGAGTGCACACCAGGGTGGGGGTGCAGGGAAAGAGGGAGGTTTCCCTTCCTCAGTACGCTCATCTCCCATCTGTGTGTAACATGTCTTTCATCCCTCTTTCCCCTCCCCTGGACCATTACACCCACACACCTCCCTCTGGACTACATTTCACTCCTCTACTTATCCAACACATTGTCACTTTTTCATCTCTAGTCTTCACTTACTCCACCCATCTATTACTCACCCCCTCACCTGTTCTGCCCATCACTTGCCAGGCTTTGCCCACCCCGCCTTACTTTTTTAGCTTTCTTCCCCCACTCCAGTCTGAAGGCTCCTGACCAAGTACATCTGTCCATTTCCTACAGATGCTGCCTGATCCATCGAGTTCCTCCAGCACTGCTTTTATTGCTAAAGATCCAGCATCATGAAATATAAAACCCTTGACCAAAAATAAAGAGGAAATAATCTTTCAAAGACTTATCCCCACTGAAACCAAAAGAGGGGTTGAAATAGGGGCCTTACCTTCACACCATCTCCATGAAGATCAAATCCAGATAGACTGGATAAGGTTGCAGGAACGTTACAGGGCCTGCAGCAGTTCACAATATCAGAGGAAACCCGACCACAACAGAAAAGACACTACTTTAACTGACAAAAACACTGAATTAAATGAGACTTGTGCATCAGGAGAACAGCAATGGGGAAGAATTTATTCTATGTTATGCCCACATTTGGCAGAGTGGGAAGAGACAGTCTAACCCCAGCAGACACTTCCAGCAGCACAGGTCCAGTCCTTGGAGATCCTGGATGAAAATAAACACAAATTATTCAGAAGGTGACAGCAAAAAGGACAGATTGCAGCAACGCAAATACTCGCCAAACCAAATATAGATTTAGACCAACTCTAAAGAATTAGAGTGGGGTGAATGGAAGGGGCGGGATTAGTAACTTGTAATAAGACTCAAGAGCCATGATTATTTAACTCAATTTCCCTAGGATAGTTTTAACCATGGAATAACTAGGTCAGAAACAGTGCTGGAGCTACTCAGTGGGTCAAGCACCATCTGCCCGACTGCAAAGGAATGGACAGATGAAGTTGCACATCAGGACCTTTCAGACCAATGAAGTTGGGAGAAAGCTGGAAAGAAATGGGAGCAGCACAAAGCCTGGTGAGCGATGCTAGATACAGTTGGGGGCTGATTAGCAGATAGGGGAGTAGTGACAAAAGCTAGAGGTGAAGAGGAGACAAGTGTCAGACAAGGAGAAGTCATGTGACATGCAAAGCCAGAGGGAGGGATCTGGGAAAGAGGGGAATGTGGGACAGGGATGAGTGTACAGAGGAGGGGAACGGAGTAGGGTGACCGGAGTGTTGAGGGAGGAGCACACCAGGAGTGTGGGGAAATATGGGGTTTCCCTTCATCAGTATGCTCATCGATATTTCCAAGTCTCATTTCCTTTTATACCAACCTGTCCCATTACACCTGGACACCTGTCCCATTACACTTCATAGACGTACAAGTCCGTGGTTAATTGGCTTGGTAAATGTAAACATTGTCCCTAGTGTTTGTAGGATGGTGTTAATGTGCGGGGATCACTAGTCGGCGCCGACTTGGTGGGCCGAAGGACCTGTTTCCGCGCTGTATCTCTAAACACCTGGATACCTGTCCCATTTCACCTGGATACCTTGCTCCAGCTTTACATTTCACACCTCTGAAATGGTTTATCACCTTTTCACCTCTAGCCTTTGTCACTTACTCCACCCATCTGCCCATCATCCCCCTCACCTGTATCCATCCACCACTCACCTGTCCCATTTCCCTTTTCCAACCTTCTCCCACTACTCCAGTCTGAAGGCTTCCAAGCAGATAAGTCATCTGTCCATTTCCTCCACAGATGCTGCCTGACCTGCTGAGTTGCTCCAGCAATTTGTGTCTTTTTTATTCTAAACCAGCACCTGCAGTTCCTTGATTTTCATCCCAAATCTTCCCTGGTTTCAGGGCTTTTACAAACTTTAGCATCTGGGCAATGGGTGCATTGTGGGGAAAGGAAACATGTCACGGAATAATAAAGAAGCATTTTGCAGTAAAGAGCACAATTATATCTAATTTGTAGACAGCGTTCTCAATGTGCAGTGAATTCATAAACAGGTCACTCCAATTTGTGGTCAACAGTCCCATCGTGTGGTGATCCGCTGCACTGCAGGCCCGTCCAATATGTGGTCAACACTCCCACCCTGTGGTGATATGCTGAACAGGCAGGCCCGTCTGATATGTGGACAAAGTCCTGGTTTGACTTGGCAGCAATAACAATTCCTGGCAATATCCTCATAAATCTTCGCTGCACCCTTTCCCAGGGTTGCCAAGCATTGCAGACAGAGATAGGATCAGCTCTTTGGGGAATTTTATACATCCTTACTCCAATCCACAGCAGACAAATTGTATCAAATCACTGGGTTCACAGTAAGAATGCCCCTCAGGTCCCTTCAGCCCAATATTCTACATTATCCCTGCATCTGTCCAACTCCTTGTTCCACATTGTGCTTCAATCATTAACAATTGTCACTGATGCAACATTGTACCGCAGATAGACACAAAGGGCTGGAGTAACTCAGAGGGTCAGGCAGCATCTCTGGAGGAAAAGGATGGGTGATATATTGGGTAAGAATCCTTCTTCTGTTCCATCCCAAAATCTCTTGTTTCTCCAGAGATGCTGCCTGATCCACTAAGTTACTCCAGCAATGCGTCTAACTTTGGTATAAACCAACACCTGCAGTTGCTTGTTTCTACATTTTACATCACCCAGAATCAATTTTAGTTGTGTCAAGGTCAGGGTATCATTACTTTAGTAAAGATACATCCTTTCATTGTAACACTGTGCCCTCTGGTCCAAGATGCTCCCACTAGCGGAAACATCCTTTTAGTTCGGAGATACAGCATAGAAACAGCACAATTCCAGTTGCAACAGAAAAAAAAATCATTAAAACCCTGGACACTTCAAATGACACAATTGAAAGGAAAAGACAGCATCATTAATCAAAGAAGCAAACAGATTTCAGGAGAAAGCAATAATGTTCTCACCTACCACCTGCCCTGGAGACATAGATCCACACTTCTTCTCCCTACTCCAGTCTGTAGGTTCCTGACCCAATGCATCTGTCCATTTCCTACAGATCCTGCCTGCCCATCGAGTTCCTCCAACATTGTTTCCTACAGATCCGTGCATCAGACCCTAACCCTAACCCTAACCCTAACCCTAACCCTAACCCTACTCCAAAATCGCACAAAGAACAAGTACAGGGGGACCTGTTTAGATTCTATCGAGCCATCATGTTAATACACCACTTTTGTGACGTGGAGTCGGGGGAAAGATTACCCTTCACCCCACGCACAGGATGGACCCCAGATGAGGACCAGGTCCCTAGAGAGATCACAGAATTCATGACAGAAACAGCATCTGCCATCAGGGACATGCCCGTGACAAAGGATAGGCCCAATCTCACCAGAAAAGAGAGGGGGGCCATGGCAGAACTGAGGGACAACAATGAGATAGTGATCAAACCAGCAGACAAGGTGAGCAATATCGTGATCATGGACAGCCAACAGTACCTGTTCGAGGCGCACAGACAACTGAACAAGGTAGAACACTACACCAAGTTAGATGAGCCTATATATAGAGAAACACAAGAGGAAATAGGGGAAATCTTGGAGGAGCTTAGGGCGTCAGGATACATCCGACAGAAACAAGTGGAATACCTAACAGGAGCACAACCCAGGGTGAGGAAATTCTACATGCTCCCAAAGATACACAAAAACCCAGACACGTGGACGGTGCCTGGAGAAATACCTCCAGGTAGGCCCATTGTGTCAGACTGCAGTAGCGAATCCTACGGGGTAGCAGAATACATTGACCACTATCTCAATCCACTGGCACAGCAACACCCCAGCTACATTAAAGACACCTACCACTTCACTCGAATAGTCAACTCCCTTAGCATACCACCCGATGCGATACTCTTTACCATGGATGTGGAAAGCCTGTACACAAACATAGAGACAGACAGGGGGATAGAGGCGGTTAAAAACACCCTGCAGAGAAATCCTGACCTGGAGAGATCAGACGAGGCCTTAGTCAAATTACTTTACCTGAGATTGACAAAGAACGATTTTGAATTTAACGGGGAGTTCTACTCACAAGTCAAAGGGACGGCAATGGGGAAGAAGTTTGCCCCGGCTTATGCCAACATATACATGGCAGAGTGGGAAGAGACGGCCTTCCTGAAATGCCCCAAGCGCCCCATGTGCTACTACAGGTTCTTAGATGACATCTGGGGAGTGTGGACACACTCAGAAGGGGAGTTAGAGGGGTTCATCGACATACTTAATGCCCACCACCCTTCCATCAAAATTAAAGCTTTGACAAGCAGGGAGAGGGTAGACTTCCTCGACACTACAGTCTTTAAACTACCGTCAGCTGACGACCAAGACCAAAAACTAGCCACCAAAGTCTTTTTCAAACCCACAGACACCCACACCCTTTTACACACCACGAGCCACCACCCAAAACACACCTTTAGGGGTATTGTCAAGTCACAACTGACACGCTTTCACCGGATATGCACCAGGGAGGAGGACTTTGCCCAGGCCACCACCACCCTTTTCACCGCTCTCAGGCAGAGGGGGTACTGCAGACGTAGATTAAGACACATTAAGGCAGACTTCCTAAAAGGCACGCAAGGGCCCAGACCCAGGCCAGGCTTGACACGCAACTTGCCACTAATAACAGGGTACGGTAACATGGCCGTCCAGGCCCACAAAATAGTCAAGGGCCGCTTTGAACAATTCCAAAGAGGATTTGTCACACTGCAGGGATACAAAGCAATGTCAGCGTTCAAGAGGGCTAAAAACCTGAAGGATATCTTGGTCAGTACTAGCCTCCAAACGAGCTCAGGCTGCGGTCAAAGGCAATGTAGGGCCTGCATTCACTTGACAATAGCCAAAAACATAGAGAACACTGTGACGGGAAAGAGAAAGCAGATAGCACAGAGAATAACCTGCGAGCAAAAGAATGTAGTGTATGCAATTAAATGTAAGCAGTGCCACTTACTGTACATTGGCGAAACAGGCAACAGCCTCAGAGTCAGACTGACAGGACACATCAGCAACATCACGAGGGGAGACCAGTCCGTCCCCATTAGCAGACACTTCCAACAGCACGGGGTCCAGTCCCTTGAGATCATGGGTCTGGAAACAAACGTAAATTGGTCAACCGGGCGTAGGAAGAGGGCAGAGAGGCTATGGATCAAAGCGTTACAGACGAAAGAACCCAATGGCCTGAACCTAGCATAAACTCAAACTTAGGGTGGAACCTGACTGACTCCTAAAAATCGACAGAAGGGCAAGTGAAAAGGCGAACAGATTTGGACAAGGGTGATGAGACCGTGGGCCAGACTAAAGTGGCAGTATATGGCGAAAAGGAATCTCCAGTGGGAGATCATTAAGCGCCAGAGGGCATTTTGGCCTACTGTCCGACAAATCACAACCTAACCTATGCAGTGACACGGGCCTCATCACCTGGGCAAATCAAAACCGCAGGAGTGGCAGGCCACACAAAAGATTCAAAGAGTCAGGAGGGGGAAACCCAATCCACGGGGAAATATGGTATTAAGATACCAACCAAAATAGCGTTGACAAGAATAATTACAGGCACAGACTTATACATCCCTCCAAACCGAAACAACTATAGGATAAATCCAGGCAGGATGCAAACATATGGTCGGACAGGAGAGGGCAGTCACAGCATGAAGGGACATTAATACACAACTAAAGTGACCATCTCTGCAAGCTGGGGATTCTGTTTCAGATAAGATTACAAGGAGAAAGGATTATAATATGATTACAACTCTCAACACTCACCCCAACAGGAATGGCAATAACCCCCCACCCTCATCCCAGATCACCCCAAACAACCCAAAAGACCCTTGACACCTATACCCCTTCCTCACAAGGATAGATGATACCCTCCACCCTCACCCCAGAGGGGGTCCCTATGCTCCCTTCCCCACCCATAAACCTAACCCTAACACCAGACTACACCAGACCACCTCAAACAGTCCCCAAAAAACCCTAGGCACCCACCCTCAAACCGCAGCAAGTTAGGCGGCACCCTCCATCCTCACGCCAGAGATGGCCCCTGGGCCCACCCCCCAAACCTAACCCTAACAGCGGACTGCACTGGATCACCCCAAACAGTCCCAAAAAGACCCTTGGCACCTACCCTCAACTCAACAAGGATAGGCTATAACCCCCACCCCCAGAATCTAACCGTAACATCGGGTTGCATAGGACCTCCCCAAACAACCCAAAAGACCCCCAAAAGAGGATCTTAAACCTTTGTAAATAGATGATTCAACCTGCATCAGAGGACCCCTTAGACCCAGAGACCCCCCATCACACCTGGAACACAGCTAGCTCCCCCAGAAAAGACGGACTATTGAAGGGAGCGATAGGACCCTTACACACTCACAACACGATGCCCACTCCCACCTCAGCCAGAAACCCCCCCCCCCCCCCCACCACAGAATGGCCATTAGCAGCACACAGACCAGGTATGGGTTTGCAAAGCACACTCACTCACAACAAAGATTGCAGAACATGATAATAGACAGGAGGCCAGAGGAATGCAGAAAACGTTAACAGCAGATCAAAAAGCAGGAGGCCAGGAACACAACCAAAGAACACAAAGAAGTGGACCAACGAGTTGAGACAAAGAATAGGGATGACATCAGCAGTCCCAACCAAAGTGACCGGTCCCAAGACAGCACATGGGAGGAATAAACCCAGAAAGGGAGGTACTTTCAACCCACCCTTTATAAACCACACACCGACCAGAAGTAGATCTCTTTCCCTGATGAAGCTACAGCGATAGCGAAACTGGAAAAGTCGTTGCCCAGTCGGGAAGAGTTCGGCAAGCGGTCCCCGCAAGCTGGAAAGAAAACCAAAGACTTGGTGAGCACCTTGGTGTTAACCTTACGCAGCTAGAAATAATTGATGTAAAGAATTGATGTTTATAGTTTACTGCACTAGCATTACAGTACAGTTTATTACAGTATAAGTTTTCTCTACACTCTACTAACCAAACCAGAAATGAGTAATAGTATGCAGATGGTAGGGGGGGCAGAGTTTAACAATGGGAATCTCGACCAGCACAGGAATCAATTGAGACCGAGGGATTCCTTTGCAGTCGCTGTTCGAGTGATTTATAAAATGGCCCAGACTCTACACCATCTGAGGGTTCTGCAAGAGCAGAGCCAACCTCCTAGAGGTATCAGGAGACAGGCGAGGATATTGACACACTTTATAAAACCGGCTAATCCCACCCAGGCAACATTACAAAAATTGGCCTCTAATGCTGACACCTGGGCAGAACAAACACGACAAATTTTGGTGGAACATTACCAAAACAGCTTGTATGATCTGGACAAAGTGTACCTGGAGGGCGAACCGACCAATCGGGTACAGGAGGCGGTCGCCAAAGCCTTAATTTGGAACAAGAAAAATTTGGGGGATAAATTTAAAATCCGAATTGAGGATTTGAGAGAACGAGTCTTGGGCCTAACCTCAGAGACGGGACTGAGACAGAGAGGCAGCCTGCGGGAGCCCCAGCCCCGCAGGGCCACCGCCGCAACTTCCAATGTTGCGGTACACATACCGCAGGCGTTGTTTGCTGTTTCGCAGGAGAGCCAGATCGACCGACCCCAGGCCGAATGGACGACCGCCCAGACGGCGCCCCGACCCGCTCCTGCTCCCCGCAGCCCCGACATTACTCCCACCACCACCCGGTGCGCCCACCCATCAGCCCCGAGATCGTAGTGTTGCGGCGGCTGGACCTCCTGGCGCAGGCCGGCTCCCCGCCACGCGACCCCCAGGCCCACCTCCAGTGCGACAGCACGGTCCCGTCAGAGGACTGGACACGTTGCCTGAGCACTGAATCCCCCAGCACGTCAGCCCCGATCCACCGGGGCCCCGACACTCACGCCCAGTTGCCCCAGGGACCACGGGTACAGCGGAGACCTTCCCGGGGGGAGACCGAACCGACCGCGCAGCCTGCAGGGCCTCAGCCCGGACATGACGCCACTGCCCCGTTGCAACAGGCAACCTTGTCCCGCCCGGCAGTCCCCTCTCCCCCACCGGCTCCTTCCACATCCACACACAGGGTCCCATCACCCAGGGAGAGACCAGCACGCAGGACCTGCACACAACAGCAGAGGGTCCCCACGGCCCCGACCACCGACACAGTGAGGGACTCACAGGACGACTTCCAGCAGCACACACAGGGGGGTCCGGGCAATAATAGGCAGAGACTGGCTGAAGTGACTAGGCATCCCAATTCAAAACAGAAGAATGTAACCTGGAAACTCCAGCCCAGTAAGCCCGTTTTAATAATTGGAGATTCCAACATTTCTAGGATCCCAAAATGTCCCAACGACAACACACAATTGGACAGCTATCCAGGAACCAAATTTATACATGGCACTGCCATCCTCGAGAAATTAGGGGAATGCCCAGAAACTCAGAAAGTGGTTCTTTCAATGGGCATCAATAATCGGACACAAAGACCACTGACGGCCATCAAACAACTCCAAGCACTAGTCAAGATGGCCAGTCGTAAATTCCCTAATGCTAGCATATGGGTCCCGGTCATCAACTTCAGCCAGTCTCTCCCAGCACCAGAGTAGGAAACACTCAGGCAGCTCAACGACCACATACAGACCAAGAGGCACATACCCGCTCTCCCTCCCGGCCAGTTCAGAGTAGGCCCAGATCACATTCACTGGACAGAGAACACGGCCCGAGCCATGATCCGAGAGTGGATGAAGTCTTTAAACTAATGGGGACACCATGCCAAGAGAGGCAGGGCCTACAATTAGGTAAAACCATCATCAACCTTTCCCAGACATTCACCCTCACCAAAATCCAAGAGAGAGTATTGAACAGGGGCCTCACCTTCGTCCCTACTCCAAAATCGCACAAAGAACAAGTACAGGGGGACCTGTTTAGATTCTATCGAGTCATCATGTTAATACACCACTTTTGTGACGTAGAGTCGGAGGAAAGATTACCCTTCACCCCACGCACAGGATGGACCCCAGATGAGGACCAGGTCCCTAGAGAGATCACAGAATTCATGACAGAAACAGCATCTGCCATCAGGGACATGCCCGTGACAAAGGATAGGCCCAATCTCACCAGAAAAGAGAGGGAGGCCATGGCAGAACTGAGGGACAACAATGAGATAGTGATCAAACCAGCAGACAAGGGGAGCAGTATCGTCATCATGGACAGACAACAGTACCTGTTCGAGGCGCACAGACAACTGAACAAGGTAGAACAATACACCAAGTTAGATGAGCCTATATATAGAGAAACACAAGAGGAAATAGGGGAAATCTTGGAGGAGCTTAGGGCGTCAGGATACATCCGACAGAAACAAGTAGAATACCTAACAGGAGCACAACCCAGGGCGAGGAAATTCAACATGCTCCCAAAGATACACAAAAACCCAGACACGTGGACGGTGCCTGGAGAAATACCTCCAGGTAGGCCCATTGTGTAAGACTGCAGTAGCGAATCCTACGGGGTAGCAGAATACATTGACCACTATCTCAATCCACTGGCACAGCAACACCCCAGCTACATTAAAGACACCTACCACTTCACTCGAATAGTCAACTCCCTTAGCATACCACCCGATGCGATACTCTTTACCATGGATGTGGAAAGCCTGTACACAAACATAGAGACTGACAGGGGGATAGAGGCGGTTAAAAACACCCTGCAGAGAAATCCTGACCTGGAGAGACCAGACGAGGCCTTAGTCAAATTACTTTACCTGGGATTGACAAAGAACGATTTTGAATTTAACGGGGAGTTCTACTTACAAGTTAAAGGGACGGCAATGGGGAAGAAGTTTGCCCCGGCTTATGCCAACATATACATGGCAGAGTGGGAAGAGACGGCCTTCCTGAAATGCCCCAAGCGCCCCATGTGCTACTACAGGTTCTTAGATGACATCTGGGGAGTGTGGACACACTCAGAAGGGGAGTTAGAGGGGTTCATCGACATACTTAATGCCCACCACCCTTCCATCAAAATTAAAGCTTTGAGAAGCAGGGAGAGGGTAGACTTCCTCGACACTACAGTCTTTAAACTACTGTCAGCTGACGACCAAGACCAAAAACTAGCCACCAAAGTCTTTTTCAAACCCACAGACACCCACACCCTTTTACACACCACGAGCCACCACCCAAAACACACCTTTAGGGGTATTGTCAAGTCACAACTGACACGCTTTCACCGGATATGCACCAGGGAGGAGGACTTTGCCCAGGCCACCACCACCCTTTTCACCGCTCTCAGGCAGAGGGGGTACTGCAGACGTAGATTAAGACACATTAAGGCAGACTTCCTAAAAGGCACGCAAGGGCCCAGACCCAGGCCAGGCTTGACACGCAACTTGCCACTAATAACAGGGTACGGTAACATGGCCGTCCAGGGCCACAAAATAGTCAAGGGCCGCTTTGAACAATTCCAAAGAGGATTTGTCACACTGCAGGGATACAAAGCAATGTCAGCGTTCAAGAGGGCTAAAAACCTGAAGGATATCTTGGTCAGTACTAGCCTCCAAACGAGCTCAGGCTGCAGTCAAAGGCAATGTAGGGCCTGCATTCACTTGACAATAGCCAAAAACATAGAGAACACTGTGACGGGAAAGAGAAAGCAGATAGCACAGAGAATAACCTGCGAGCAAAAGAATGTAGTGTATGCAATTAAATGTAAGCAGTGCCACTTACTGTACATTGGCGAAACAGGCAACAGCCTCAGAGTCAGACTGACAGGATACATCAGCAACATCACGAGGGGAGACCAGTCCGTCCCCATTAGCAGGCACTTCCAACAGCACGGGGTCCAGTCCCTTGAGATCATGGGTCTGGAAACAAACGTAAATTGGTCAACCGGGCGTAGGAAGAGGGCAGAGAGGCTATGGATCAAAGCGTTACAAACGAAAGAACCCAATGGCCTGAACCTAGCATAAACTCAAACTTAGGGTGGAACCTGACTGACTCCTAAAAATCGACAGAAGGGCAAGTGAAAAGGCGAACAGATTTGGACAAGGGTGATGAGACCGTGGGCCAGACTAAAGTGGCAGTATATGGCGAAAAGGAATCTCCAGGGGGAGATCATTAAGCGCCAGAGGGCATTTTGGCCTACTGTCCGACAAATCACAACCTAACCCTAACCCTAACCCTATCCCTAACCCTAACCCTGACCCTGACCCTGACCCTAACCCTAATTTATTTATTTATTTATTTATTTTAATTTTAATATTTATTTTAATTTTTTAAAGCATATGTACAAATAATAATAAACGACAAGCTGGTTATAGAATTCTTACATAGCTTCAATTTTTAAACTTTAAAAAAAAAATAAAGATGAAAAGATACTGAAAAAAAAGACTATAAACTAATAGAGGGAAAGCGAAGAAAAAAGAGAATTACAAATATAAAGATTATGGGGATAGATCCGGGAGTTAATGAGTATAGTTGTACATCCAACCCTAAACTCAAGTTTTAACTTTAGTTTTAAATTTTAGTTTTGTGACAAACCCATTTACTTTTTAAAAAATTCAATAAATGGAGACCATATTTTAAAAAAATAGATCTGGTTTGTCAATTAAGGCAAACCTTATTTTTTCCAAATGCAAGGTCTCGGTCATTTCCGTAATCCACATTTTAATTGTGGGGGTTACTGTTTTTTTCCAAAATTTAAGTATTAATTTTTTCGCAGTTATTAAACTGTAGTCAAGAAAGCATCTCTGACTTAGCATAAAATTTGTAATGTGTTCTTATAATCCTAAAATTATTAATTTTGGATCTAAATCCAGTTGGTTATCGATAACTTTGGAAATGATTTTTAAAATATCGATCCAAAATTTTTGCATATTTGCACAAGTGTGAGTTAAATTGGCTTCTTGAAATTGACATTTATCACAAATAGGGGAGATACTTGGGAAGATCCTGTTTATCATATCATATCATATCATATCATATATATACAGCCGGAAACAGGCCTTTTCGGCCCACCAAGTCCGTGCCGCCCAGCGATCCCCGTACACTAACACTATCCTACACCCACTAGGGACAATTTTTACATTTACCCAGCCAATTAACCTACATACCTGTACGTCCTTGGATTTTGTCTTCGAATAATGTAGTCTGTGTAATATTTTAAATTGTATTAATGAGTGTCTAGTGTTTAACGAGCATTGATGTATGTGTTGTAAACTTTCGCCCCATATGTCTTGCGTTATGGGTTGAGCCAATTCGTCCTCCCATGCTCGTCTATATGATTCTGATGATGGAATGTCGGTATCTAAAAGAGTATTATAAATATAAGATATTAATTTATTTGTATTGTAGTGACGGTTCAAGCATTCATCAAGAATTCCTGGGCCTCTAAATCTATATTCTTGCGTATGTGATTTTACATAATCTCTGAGTTGTAAATATCTAAAAAAATTATTAGCATGTAATCCATACTTCTGTTGTAATTCCTGAAAAGAGAGAAAAGTTCCCTTATGATAGAGGTCTCTCACCATTTTAATTCCATAACTTTTCCATTGAATGAATCCTCTCTATCTGACACAGACGGTTTGAAAGAAGGGTTATTTGCAATGGGTAGGAAGAAAGATAAATTACTTAATTTTAAAGTGAGTTTTAATTGTTTCCAAATACGGATAACACTATGTATAATCGGGTTTCCTCCATATGTTTTTTATCCAAAGTTATTGGGGCGAATAAGATCGCACCAATGTCAAATGGTAAGCAATCCTCCTTCTCCAACTTTAACCAATCTGGTTGCCGATCAATGTCGTCCAGCCAGAAGGTTATATTTTTAATATTAACCGCCCAGTAATCATATCATATCATATCATATATATACAGCCGGAAACAGGCCTTTTCGGCCCACCAAGTCCGTGCCGCCCAGCGATCCCCATACATTAACACTATCCTACACCCACTAGGGACAATTTTTACATTTACCCAGCCAATTAACCTACATACCTGTACATCTTTGGAGTTTGGTAAAATAGGAAGTTTGGTAAAGTGAATCCTCCATTAGTTTTAGACTTGCATAAATGTCTTTTATTTATTCTATGGGTCTTATAATCCCAAATAAAATTAGTAATAATTGAATCAATTTTTTTGAAATTTTTTTTTTGGAAGGTGTATCGGGATTGCTTGAAATAAGTATAATAGCTGTGGGAGGAAGATCATCTTTATAGCATTAATTCGACCAGCTAGTGAAATGGGGAGTGTTTTCCAAAATTGGATATTTCTATGTAATTTAGTAACTAAAGAAGGGAAATTTGATTTAAATAAAGAAGTATATTTCCTAGTCACGTAGATTTCAAGGTATTTGAACTTTTCATAGGCAATTTTAAAAGGGAATTGTTGAAGTATAGCCGGATTTTGTTCCGTAATTTGGCATGATTTCGCTTTTGTGCCAATTAATTCTATATCCGGAGAATGAGCCAAATTGAGTTGTGAGATTTAGTAAATTCGGAATGCTAATTTCAGGGTTTGTGATGTATAATAGCACATCATCTGCATATAAGGAAATGTTGTTAATTGTATGTTTAGTGTTATAGCCATGAATGTCTGGGTGTGATCTGATACTCTCGGCGAGTGGTTCTATAACGAGGGCAAATAAAAGTGGAGATAATGGACATCCTTGTCTACAACCTCTGGATAAGTGACATTCTGGTGACAACATTTGGTTTGTCAGTATTCTAGCTGTTGGAGTTTTATATAAAAGTTTCACCCATGAGCAAAAGTTTTCACCGAGTTGGAATTTTTCCATCACGGAGAAAAGATAGGGCCATTCCACTTGATCAAATACTTTTTCAGCGCCTAGCGAAATGATTGAATATTTATTTTTAAGGTGTTTTTGACTCGTTTCCAAACAAGTAGAATGAGAATATTATATATTTATCATGTGTTCGGATGGACTGTCCCTTTAATTACAGGTGTGTGAGTTCATCTGTCAATCACCGAGCAGGCGCTGAAGTCAGCGATCGACGCTTCGCCCTGCGGCACGTCGCCATATGCGCGTCATGACATCACGCGCGACATCACATCACATCACGTGCTCCCCGTGGCGATGGAGCCGGCCGATGTGTTCCGCGCGCTCGGCGCCGGCGCCGCTTTTGACTGGAAACGGTTTGGCGGCCGCGCGGTGAGGAGGAGCGGGGGGCGGGCGGCGGGGGCGGGCGGCGGGGGCGGGGGCGGGGGGGGGTTACGCAGCGGGAGCTGCGGTGGTGCCGGAACGGGAGGGTTCAGGGCCGGGGGGACTGGAGCTGCGGGGCCGGGGGTTAGGGGGGAGCCGGGGCCGGGGGGATGAGTGGGGGCCGCGACTGGCGCTGTGGGAGCGGGGAGCCCCGGGGTGAGGGGGTGGTGGGGGGTCAGGGCCGGGGGGACTGGAGCAGGGGGGCACGTGGTGAGGGGGTGGTGGGGGGTCAGGGCCGGGGGGACTGGAGCAGGGGGGCACGTGGTGAGGAGTGATGGGTGGGGCGGGGGGGGGGGGACTGGAGCCGGAGGTGAGGAGCGGGGTCCCGGGTGAATGAGCGGAGGGGGCGAGGGGACTGGGGAGACGAGATGTTCAATGGAAGATACTTGATTTTGAAGCTAAGGTCAATGGATCTGTAAAATTATTGTAGTGTTTGACAGGCAGGACACTGAGAACGTTTCCCTGGTGTAGTCTGGAACCCAGGATCACAACCTCAGAATAGGAGTAGTGTAAGAAGGAACTACAGAAGCAGTTAAACCGAAGATAGACACGAAAAGCTAGAGTAACTCAGCAGTATCTCTTGAGAGAAGGAATGGTTGACGTTTCAGGTCGAGACCCTTCTTCAGACTGGTTAGGGATAAGGGAAACGAAAGATATAGACGGTGATGTGGAGAGGTAAAGAAGAATGAAAGATGCAAAAAAGTGATGGTAAAGGAAACAGGCCTGTTGTTTGTTGGTTTACATCCCTTCCCACGCAAACCACCCCTTCCCCAGATACTTTCCCCTGCAACCACAGTAGATGCAACACCTTTCCCTTCCAGAGACCCCGACAGTCCTTTCAGGTGAGGCAGAGGTTCACTTGCACCTCCACCAACCTCCTCAACTGTTTAAGATGTGGACCATTGTTTAAGATGTGGACTCTTATACATTGGCGAGACCAAACGTAGACTGGGCGATCATTTCGCTGAACACCTTCGCTCAGTCCGCGTGAACCTACCTGATCTCCCGGTTGCTATACACTTTATTTCTCCTTCCCATTCCCACACACACCCTTCTGTCCTAGGTCTCCTCCATTGTCAGAGTGAGGCTAAATACAAATTGGATGAACAGCACCTCGTATTTCACCTGGGCAGCTTTAGGTGGTATGAAATTGATTTCTCTAACTTCATGTGCTATCCTTCCCCCACCCAAGTTGCCCTAGCTTCCCGTTTTCACCCAACAAACAGCGAACAATGGCCTGTTTCCTTTATCATCATTAATGTTTTGCATATCTTTCATTCATTCTTCTTTATCTCTTGCTTCCTTTATCCTTAAGCAGCCTGAAGAAGGGTCTGGACTCGAAATGTCACACATTCCTTCTCTTCAGAGATGCTGCCTGCCCCACTGAGTTACTCCAGGTTAATATGTCTGTCTCAGAATAGGATTTGGCTGTGAAGAATGAGATAAGAAATGTCTTCATGCAAAGAACATAGAACAGTACAGCACAATAGTGGGTCCTTTGGCCCACAATGTTTGTGCTGGACATGATGCCAAGTTTAAACTGACCTCATTGATTGTACATCATTCAGAGTCATGAAACAGGCCCTTTGGCTCAACTTACACACACCAACCAACATGTCCCATCTGCACTAGGCCAATATCCCTTTAAACCTGTCCTATTATGTACCTGTCTAAATCTTTCTTAAATGTTGTGATTGTCCCTTCCTCAACTATATCTTCCAGCAGCTTGTTCCATACACCCACCGTACAGCCCTCCACTCACTCTGCAATAACCCTGACTTATTCATCAAACCCGCTGACAAGGGAGGTGCTGTGGTAGTCTGGCGCGCTGACCTCTACCGGACTGAGCCCAGACGACAACTCTCGGACACCTCCTCCTACTTATCCTTGGACCATGACCCCCACCGACGAGCACCAGACCTTAATCATCGACACCATCACTGACCTCACCAATTCCGGCGCTCTACCCTATATTGCCTCCAATCTTATCGTTCCCCAGCCCCGTACGGCCCGATTTTACCTTCTTTCTAAAATCCATAAACAGAACTGTCTTGGCAGACCCATTGTTTCTGCCTGTTCATGTCCCACCCAACGTATTTCCACCTACCTCGACTCGATCCTATCCCCCCTGGTCAAATCCCTCCCCACCTATGTCCAAGACACCTCACATGCTCTCCGTCTCTTCGATAACTTCTGATTTCCAGGCCCCCACTCACTCATCTTTACCATGGATGTCCAGTCACTCTACACCTCCATCCCCCACAAGGATGGTCTTGAAGCCCTCCGTTTCTTCCTCGACCGCAGAACCAGCCAATCCCCGTCTACTAACACTCCTCCGCGTAGCAGAGCTGATTGTTACCCGTAACAGCTTCTCCTTTGACTCCTCCCACTTCCTCCAAACCAGAGGCGTAGCTATGGCCACTCGCATGGGCCCTAGCAATGCCTGCCTCTTTGTCGGGAATGTCGAACAATCCCTGTTCCAGACGTTTCCATCCTGCTCTTAAATATACTTGGACTATCTCCGACATCTCCCTTCCGTTTCTGGATCTCACCATCTCCATCACAGGAGACAGACTAGTGACTGACATCTACTACAAACCCACTGACTCCCACAGCTATCTGGACTACACCTCTTCCTACCCTGACTCCAGCAAAAAGTCTATCCCCTACTCCCAATTCCTCCGTCTACGCTGCATCTGCGCCCGGGATGAGGTGTTTCACACTAGAGCATCAGAGATGTCCTCATTCTTCAGGAAACGGGGCTTCCCCTCTTCCATTATAGATGAGGCTCTCACTAGGGCCTCCTCTATATCCCGCAGCTCCGCTCTTGCTCCCCCTCCCCCCATTCGTAACAAGGACAGAATCCCCCTGGTCCTCACCTTCCACCCCACCAGCCAGCGTATCCAACAAACCATCCTCCAACATTTCCGTCACCTCCAACGGGACCCCCACTACTGGCCACATCTTCTCATCTCCCCTTTCTGCGATCCGCAGAGACCGTTCCCTCCGTAACTCCCTGGTCCACTCGTCCCTTCCTACCCAAACCACCCCCTCCCCGAACACTTTCCCCTGCAACCGCAGGAGATGCAACACCTGTCCTTTTACCTCCCACCTCAACTCCATCCAAGGACCCAAACAGTCTTTCCAGGTGAGACAAAGGCACCTGCACCTCCTCCAACCTCAACTATTGTATCCGCTGCTCTAGATGTCAACTTCTCTACATCGGCGAGACCAAACGCAGGCTCGGCGATCGTTTCGCTCAACACCTTCACTCAGTCCGCCTTAACCAACCTGATCTCCCGGTGGCTGAGCACTTCAACTCCCCCTCCCAGTCTGACCTTTCTGTCATGGGCCTCCTCCAGTGCCATAGTGAGGCCCACCGGAAATTGGAGGAACAGCACCTCATATTTCGCTTGGGCAGCTTGCAGCCCAGCGGTATGAACATTGACTTCTTCTTTAGATAGTTCCTCTGTCCCTCTCTCCCCCCCCCCCCTTCCCAGTTCTCCCACTGTCTTCCTGTCTCCACCTATATCCTTTGTTTGTCCCGTCCCCCTGACATCAGTATGAAGAAGGGCCTCGACCTGAAAAGTCACCCATTCCCTCTCTCCTAGATGCTGCCTGACCTGCTGAGTTACTCCAGCATTTTGTGACCCCTCCGGTTCCGTGCATTAGGGTTAGGATTAAATCTTTCCATCAACAAATCCTCCACCAACGCCCGGACTCACCGCCGCTGCTGCCGCCTTTCCCCATGACCCACCTCAGGCTCGCAGTTACCTGCGCACGTCCAGGCCCAGGCTCCGGCTGCTTCCCTTGGCACCAGGCCTGTCCCGCCGCTATGGAGCAGGCAATCCTGCCCCCAAGAGACTGACGGCTGAGCCCTGCTCAACAGGCCCCAACTGCGCAGGCGCGGACGCATTTGTTCTGCGCATGTTGTGTAAATGGGGCATCTTGATTGGCATGGAAAAGTTGGGCCGAAGGGCCTGTTTCTGTGCTTGGGACTATTAACGTAAAATGGCTGGATTCTGAAAACTTGAAACTCAAGTGGAAAGTGGTGGAAATACTCAGCGGGTCAGGAGAGAGGTACAGATAATAAAGATATTTGTGCATTTGCATAAATCTTGTCTATTGTTCACATTTCCAGATAACAAAATCAATCAATACCATCTTGAATGAAAACCCTACAGAGCTTGACTTTTTCAAGAATCAGCATGCAAAAACTAACAAACCAGTGGGGGACATATTGAAGAGAGCATATTCTGCTAGAGTGCGTGAAGATATCTGCACCTCTACACCCCCAGGAAAAAGAAAACTTGTAATTAATGGATCAGAAGAAAGCAAAAGGAGCAAAAAAGAAGCCAAAGGTATGTTGTGCTTACATAAAATAGAATAATCCCAGTGCGAGTATTACTGATTTACAAATCTATGGGGTACGTTTCTTTTCATCATGAATAATTTCCACTCTTTTGCCTTAAAAGGCACATGCTGATTTTTTTTTGTGTGGCATCATCAATGAGTATATTGATCCATCTTGAAAAAGGCACCATGTGCAGTGGCTTTCTCTAATGATTGTACTCTGTCTGAACCATGACATTTGTCAAGAAGTAATTTGATTTTGGGCTCGTCGGGCCATTGCATTGCTGACCTTTTTAATACCTTAGTACATAAGCTCTACAGCAGATGACTCTGGATGGTGTTCAGAGCACAGTTGTGACTGACTTTGCTTTATCCCTCTCTAACCAGAAGGATGTATTCTAGATACAGAGCCTTTCCCTTGGTTATTGTTATGAGCATATTGCATAACAGCACAAACCTGTTCTGGTTCAGTTAGAAACATAGATATCTGGCCAGTAAACTATTGGGCCCATTGACCATGTCCTGTCTGATCTTGGCTAGTCTGTAACTCAATGCCATATTCCAGTTCTCATCAGATGTCCTTGATAATTTTTGTCTAGAAGACATTTGAATGCGCGAAGTATAAAAAATAAAGTGTATGA
This sequence comes from Rhinoraja longicauda, assembly GCF_053455715.1. Classification (NCBI taxonomy): domain Eukaryota; kingdom Metazoa; phylum Chordata; class Chondrichthyes; order Rajiformes; family Arhynchobatidae; genus Rhinoraja; species Rhinoraja longicauda. The sequence goes on from NC_135978.1 coordinate 48,204, forward strand.
GCATATATTGGCAGGTATTATGTTGTGGGAATTACAGAGACATGACTGCAAGAGGACCAGGGCTGGGAGCTGAATATTCAGCTGTATCGAAAAGACAGGCAGGTGGGCAGAGGGGGTGGGGTCGCTCTGTTGGTAAAGAATTATATTTAGTCCCTTGCAAGGGGTAACATAGAGTCAGGAGATGTAGGATCAATATGGACAGAACTGAGGAATTGTAAGGGTAAAAAGACCCCAATGGGAGTTATCTACAGGCCCCCAAACAGTAGCCTGGATATAGGGTGTAAGTTGAATCAAGAGTTAAAATCGGCATGTCGCAAAGGTAATGCTACAGTGGTTATGGGAGACTTCAACATGCAGGTAGACTGGGAAAATCAGCTTGGTAATGGACCCCAAGAAAGGGAGTTTGTGGAGTGCTTCTGAGATGGATTCTTAGAGCAGGAGCCTACCAGGGAGAAAGCAATTCTGGATTTAGTGTTGTGTAATGAACCAGATTTGATAAGGGAACTCAAGATAAAAGAGCCATTAGGAGGTAGTGATCATAATATGATAAGTTTTAATCTACAAATTGAGAGGGAGAAAGGAAAATCGCTAGTGTCAGTATTGCAGTTGAGCGAGGGGGACTATGGAAGCATGAGAGAGGAGCTGGCCAGAGTTGATTGGGAAGAGACCCTAGCAGGGAAGACGGTGGAACAACAATGGCAAGTATTTCTGGGAATAATACAGAAGGTGCAGGATCTGTTCATTCCAAAGAGGAAGAAAGATTCTAAGGAGAGTAAGCGGTGACCGTGGCTGACAAGGGAAGTCAGGGACAGTATAAAAATAAAAGAGAAGAAGTATAACATAGCAAAGATGAGTGGGAAGCCAGAGGATTGGGACTCTTAAAGAGCAACAGAAGATAACTAAAAAGGCAGTACGGGGAGAAAAGATGAGGTACGAAGGTAAGCTAGCCAAGAATATAAAGGAGGATAGTAAAAGCTCCTTTAGGTATGTGAAGAGACAAAAAAGTAGTTAAGACAAATGTGAGTCCCTTGAAGACAGAAGCAGGTGAATTTATTATGGGGAACAAGGAAATGGCAGACGAGTTTAACAGGTACTTTGGATCTGTCTTCACTAAGGAAGACACAAACAATCTCCCAGATGTTCTAGTGGACGGAGGTCCTAGGGTAACGGAGGAACTGAAGGAAATTCACATTAGGCAGGAAATAGTGTTGGGTAAACTGATGGGACTGAAGGCTGATAAATCCCCAGGGCTTGATGGTCTGCATCCCAGGGTATCTAAGGAAGTCGCTCTAGAAATCACTGTATATTAGTGTGTTCCCGAAATACAGACAAAACGGTACACGATAGCGCAACAGATTTTGGCCCACCTTACTCACCATTCCCCTGCGGTCTCGATTGATCAAGTTTTGTTACATTTTAAAAGTAATTAACTTCATAAACTTTAATAAATACACTCCTCCCCCCCCCCCCCCGGAGGACCGGCGCTCGTCCCGGCGTCCCCTGCTCCTGTCCTTCCTCCCGTGGCGGCAGAGGGTCAAAGAACATGGCTGTCGCTGCAGGAGAGGTTCCACCCAACGGGTCCACGGCTCGCTCTGGCAGCCCATGGCCGGGGAGAGTGGCTCCCTCTCCCCTTTCCTACCCCCTCGCCCTCCCACGGCCCCAGTTTGCACCCAATAGGGGTTGCCGGGCCCGCAGGAGAGGTTTGACAGTAAAACACTCGAGTCTTGACTCTTGGATAGGTTGGGTGAGTGGGCAGATGCAGTATAATGCAGATAAATGTGAGGTTATCCACATGGGTAGCAAGACAAGAAGACAGATTATTATCTGTGGTAGGTAGATGCAAAATGCTGGATTCAGTCTGAAGAAGGGTCTCGACCCAAAACATCACCCATTCCTTCTTTCCAGAGATGCTGCCTGTCCCGCTGAGTTACTCCAACATTTTGTGTGTACCATCGATTTAAACCAGCGTCTGCAGTTCTTTATGTAGGAAACAACTGGAGAGGCTGGTTTAAATTTGTTCTGAATCAGTTTAAAACAGCATCTGCAGTTCTTTCCTACACATTGTCTGAATGGTGCCAGATTAGGAAAATGGGAGGTGCATCGAGACCTGGGTGTCCTTGTACACCCCAGTCCCAAAATGCAACACCTTACACTTATCTTAATTATTTTAATTGTTTTGGCGAAGGAGAGAAGAATTGAGAGTTTGAGCTTGGGTTTCTTTAATTATTTTTAATAATGATATTCTGTTACATAATGAACATTTGTTGGTGTTGGTATTAACAGTTCCCATTCTGTCTCATTTCCATTCTGCTACTGCCTGCCCTCAAGCACAAGCTGAGACTGAAATACACAACATTTTTCCCACTTTAAGAAATGCTGAAGAGGCAATGTCCTCACTGGGAAGCAAGATCCACAGAAGTCATGGCAAAGAACCCAGTGCTGAGAAGGTGCACCACCAGCGGCGAGAAAAGGTTAGCCTTTTGTCCATTTATAGGAATATGTTTATTTGTTTATTGCAGGAAGGATAATTTAATAACACAACAGTAATATTCTCCTTTGTTATAACGTCTTGTTTTCAAGATAAATAAGTTCCGTCGCAAGCATCGGATTTACGTGGATGGGACTGATATCCCCGAACCAGTTGCTACCTTTGAGCAGCTTCAACAAGACTATAAGGTTCACCCAAAAGTTATTCAACATGTACAGGAAGCTGGATTTGTAATGCCTACTCCAATACAAATGCAAGCTATACCCATCATGTTACATGTAAGTGTTTTGTTAAAATATGATTCCTGGTGCAGGAGAGGCAGATAAGAAAATTAAGATTAGAAGCGGTGGTTGATGTTTAGGCCTGCTCTGCCATTCAGTATGGGTATCAATCTCAGCACTAGATGCCCTTTCCTGCACTAGCCCCATATCCCTTGATTTTACTAACATTTAACTAGAGGGCATAGTTTTAAAGTGTATGGGGCAAAGTTTAAAGGAGATGTGCTGGGCAAGTTTTTATTAACACAGACAGTGGTGAGTGCCTGGAACGTGCTGCTGGGGGATTGTGGTCGAGGAAGATATGGTAGTGGCATTTAAGGAACCTTTGGATGGGCACATGGATATGCAGGGAATGGAAGGATATGGATTACGTGAAGGTCGGTGAGAGTTGGTCTTGATATCATGTTCGGCACAGGCATAGTGGGCCGCTGCATTCCATTTGCCACTTTTTGACCACTTTCCCAAACTGTCCAGGTCCTCCTGCAGGCTCTCAGCTTCCTCAGCCTCTCCACCTATCTTTGTATCATCCGCAAATGTCATAATCCCATCAATTCCATCTTCCAGATCATTAACATATACTTTCAGAAGTAGTTGACCCAACACCGACTCCTGCGGAACACCACTAATCAGGGGCAGGGCAACCCGAAGAGGCCCCTTTTATTCTTGCTCTTTGCCTTCTGCCAGTCAGTCAATCTTCTATCCATGGTAGTCGTACCTTGCCTCTAATACTATCTTGTTTAGCAGTCTCGCGTATGGCACCTTATGAAAGGCTTTCTGAAAATCCAAGTAAACCACACCAAGTAAAACACACTCTCCTTTGTCTATCCTGCTTATTATTTCCTCAAAGAATTCCAACAGATTTGTCAGGCAAGATCCTTTCAACAAAACCATTCTCACCTCAGATTATTTTATCCTGTGCTTCCATGTACCCTGAAACCTCATCTTTACTAATAGACTCAAAAGTGTTACCACCCACTGAAGTCAGATGAACCGGGCTATCATTTCCTTCATTTCCCACGTTCCCGTCTTCAACAGTGGAAACAGAGAAACGTAGAAAATAGGTGCAGGAGTAGGCCATTCGGCCCTTCAAGCCGGCAATGTCTTTCTATATGATCATGGCTGATCATCCAAAATCAGTACCCCATTCCTGCTGTTTTCCCCATATCCCTTGATTCCGTTAGCCCGAAGAGCTAAATCTAACTCTTGAAAACATCCAGTGAATTGGCCACCACTGCCTTCTGAGGCAGATAATTCCACAGTTTCAAGACTGGGTGAAAAAGTTTTTCCTCATCTCAGTCCTAAATGGTCGACCCCTCAATTTTTAAACTGAGAGCTGGTTCTGGACTCCCCCAGAAATGGGGAACATTTTCCCTGCATCTAGCCTGTCCAATCCCTTAAGAATTCTATGTGTTTCTATAAGATCCCCTCTCATCTTTCCAAATTCCAGTGAATACAAGCCCAATTGACCCACTCTTTCGTCATATGTCAGTCCCACCATCACCAACCTTGTGAAACTACTCTGCACTCCCTCAGTAGCAAGGATGTCCTTCCTCAAATTTGGAGACTAAAACTGTACACAATACTCCAGGTGTGGTCTCCCCAGGGCCCTGTACAACCGCAGTAGGACCTCCTTGCTCCTAAACTCAAATCCTCTTGCAATGAAGGCCAACATTAGCATTCTTCACTGCCTGCTGTACCTACATGCTTACTTTCAGTGACTGATGTACAAGGACACCCAGGTCTCTTTGATCCTCCCCTTTTCCTAATCTGACACCATTCAGATAATAATCTGCGTTCCTGTTTTTTTTCAAGTGATACAGTGCAGAAGCAGGCCCTTCGGCCCACCGAGTCCACACCGACCAGCGATCCCCACACAATAACACGTCCCTATACACACTGGGAACAATTTACACTTGTACCAAGCCAATTAACCTACAAACCTGTACGTCTTTGGAGTGTGTGGGAGGAAACCGAAGATCTCAGAGAAAACTCACGCAGGTCACGGGGAGAATGTGTAAAGTCCATACGGACAGCACCTGTAGTCGGGATCGAACCCGGGTCTCCGACGTGGCAAGCGCTGTAAGGCAGCAGCTTTACTGCTGTGCTGTTCTTATCACCAAAGTGGATAACCTCACATTTATTCACATGATACTGCATCTGCCCACTCGCCCAACCTTTCCAAGTTGCCCTGCAGCCTCATAGTATCCTCCTAGCAGCTCACACTGCCACCCAGCTTTGTGTCATCCGCAAACTTGGAGATGTTACATTTAATTCCCTCGTTAATATATGTTGTAAATAACTGGTGTCCCAGCACTGAGCCTTGTGGCACCCCACTAGTCACTGCCTGCCATTCTGAAAAGGGCCTGTTAATTCCTGCTCATTGCTTCCTGTCTGCAAACCAGTTCTCTATCCATGTCAATACCCTACCCCCAATATCATGTGCTCTAATTTTGCACACTAATTACTTGTGTGGGACCTTGTCAAAGGCCTTTTGAAAGTCCAGATACACCACATCTACTGCCTCTCCCTTATCCATTCTACTTGTTACATCCTCAAAAAATTCCAAAAGATTAGTCAAGCATGATTTCCCCTTCATAAATCCATGCTGACTTTGACCGATCCTGTCGCTGCTTTCTAGATGTGTGGAGTTACGATGGCGATTTTTCCCATTCTCTGGAAACATTCCTGACTATATTGATTATTGAAAGGCTGCAACTAATACCTCCACAATCTCTACAGCTAACTCTTTCAGAAGCCTGGGGTGTGGTCCATTTGGTCCAGGTGACTTATCCACCTTCAGACCTTTCAGCTTCTCGAGCATCTTCTCAGTATTAGCAACTGCACTAACTTCTGCCCCCTGACTCGCTTGAATTTCTGGTAGTTTGCCTTTTATCTTCTACTGTGAGGACTGACTCAAAAAGCTTATTTCGTTTGTCTGCTATTTCTTTATACCCAATTACTACTTTTCCAGCAGTGCAATGTCCACTCTTACCTCTCTTTTGTATATCTGAAGAAACCTTTGGTATCCTTTTTTATAGTATTGGCTCATTTCTTTACTTTTATTTTAGTTGTCTTCTTTTGGATTTTAAAAGCTTCCCAATCCTCCATCTTCCCACCAATCTTTGCCATATTTTATGCCTTCTCTTTTGCTTTTATGCTGTCTTCGACTTCCTTTTTCAGCCATGGTTGCTTCATTCTTCCCTTGGTATATTTCATTTTTGGGGATGCAAAGATCCTGGGTCTTCTGAATTACTCCCCAGAAACTTTTGCCATTGCTATTCTACTGTCATTCCTGCTAGGCTCCCCTTCCAATCAATTTTAGCCATCTACTTTGTGCCTCTATAATCACCCTTTCACAACAGTAATATCAGTATGCTTCACAATGTTTCACAATCAACTTAAAGGAAGCACCTCTATGTGGGTTATAGTTGTACATCGTGGAAACAGCCCTTTCGGCTCAACTTGCCCACGCTGACCAATATGCCCCAACTACACTATTCCCACTTGCCTGCATTTGGCCCATATCCCTCTAAACCTATCCTATCCATGTACTGGAGGACAACAACAGAACCGATCTCGGTGCCCTCGCCCTGAAAGGGAAAAGTGTACAACAATTCAAACAACACACCGCGATCCACCTATGCCAGAGTATCCTCGAGTCTGCAGTTTCTTCACTGGATTCATAAGTGAACACAGGGACGTGGAACTTCAATGGAAACAAGTAATGTTTGACTGAAGTACTGCGTTTAAAAGAAGAAAAAAATAGTAATAGGTCCATGTTTTTCTGAAATATTTGCCTGACACACTGAGTTTCTCCAGCCCTTTGTGTTTTATACAAAAATAGCTTGCTATTGGGGATTTGTGCCATTACAGCATGTTCCCAAAAGAAAGTTGAAAAGTAGCTGATTTTTAATTATAATGACAGACACCATGGTGCATGTGGATGCAGGGTTGAACTTGACTCATCATTATCACATTTGCAGGCTCAAAGCACAAGCAGAAATTGTGTGAGTGTTGCTGATTTTGGGGAAGGTTCAATATTTTGGCATTGAATTTGAAATTCATTAATACTATGCAAATAATTGCACACCATTTCATTTATTTTGAAGACCACAGATAAATGAAATGAATTTATGTTGTTCTTGGTCACTAACTATCAATTGATTCAAATATTTTGATATATTGGTGTTGACCAAGAGTGTTTTACATACCTGTTACAGAATCGTGAAATCCTGGCCTGTGCTCCAACTGGATCTGGAAAGACATTGGCTTTTTGCATCCCACTCTTGACGTGTCTAAAACAGCCAATGAATCAAGGTTTCAGGGCATTGATATTATCTCCCACTCGAGAGCTTGCCAGTCAGGTAAGTTTTGTTGCCAAAGAGGATTCTAACAGGATGCCTATCAGTTCGACATATTTATTGGTGATCAACACAAAAAGCTGCAGTACCTCAGCGGGACAGGCAGCATCTCTGGAGAGATGGAATGGGTGACGTTTCAGGTCAAGACCCTTCTTCAGACTGGTTTGGGATAAGGGAAATTAGATATATAGACGATGTGGAGAGATAAAGAACAATGAATGCAAGATATGCAAAAAAAGTAACGATGATCAAAGAAACAGGCCATTGTAAGCTGTATGGTGAAAATCAGCATCTCTGGAGAGAAGGAATGGGTGACGTATTGGTGATTACCTAAATACAATATTTAATTTCTTGAGATACACAAGATTTTGACACACACAGTTTATAAAATACTGGTGTTAACACCATCAAGCCCAGGCAGGCAACAGAATGCATTCAATGAATTTTTGAATGAAGCCAGCTGGACTTCATGTCAGGTCAATATGAACAATATTTGACAGGCCAAATATTGACCATAGTTTCAGAAGTTATATCAGGGCAATATAACTTCTGAAACTATGCATTTCTCAGCATTGCCACCATGTTTCTTGATAAGTGCACAAACTGGAGTTTAGGAATTGGTGCTTTGTCTTCTGCACTCCCAGCAACCAGAATCATGCAAGTACTTTATAAAAACTTTTCTTTATCTTTAAGATATCTGAAATTTAGAATTATTTTGTGTGCAAATCCCTCTATGGTTTCATCTCTTCCTCTCTCTCATTTCTCGCCAGCCCTAAAACTGTGTTCTTAAACTTGTTGGCTTCTTGTGCAGACCTATTTCAGTTCCTCATGATTGCCAATCATATATCAGTAAGTGTGGCCTTGACCTCTAATAAAGTCTAAAAACCTTACTGCTCAATTTCTTAATTGTAAAGCTGTTTCTTAAGACAATATATTTGTCTCTTCTTTTCGTTACCCTTTCTAGTATCTGTTAATGTGACATATTCTAATTTTGTCTGACTGTGTTCCTGTGAAATTACTGAGGGCATTTTATATTGTTAAAAGAAGTATTTAAAACAGTTATGTGTACATTTCAGAGTGATCTGAAATGTAATCAAGCCTTCATGAGGAAGAAACTGATTTTCATGTATTGTTGACAAGAAAAGTGCTCTACATTTACGAATATGTTGACTGGAGTTTAGAAATCTGACTTTCTTGGGATCCATGGTGAATTTGGCCATTTAGGTTCAGAACTGGCTTACTGGTAGAAGCTGGAGGATTGTTGTGGAAGGGTGTTATTCTGGCTGGATGTCTGATCAGTGGAGTTCTGTAGGGATCTGTACTGGGACCTCTTTTGTTTGATTATATATAAACGACTTGGACATAAATGTAGATGGGTTGGTTATTAAGTTGGCAGATGATTACAATGAATGGCGGTGCTGGCTCAAAGGGCCAAATGGCCTCCTCCTGCACCTATTTTTTTTTGTTTCTTTGACACAAAATTAGTAGAGTTGTTGACTGAGCAGAGGTGTCAAAGAGAATCTTGAGGTTCAAGTCCACAGCTCCTTGAAAGTGGCAGCGCAAGTAGATAAAGTGGTAAAGAACGCATACAGTATGCTTGCCATCATCAGCTGGAACACTGCGCATAACAGTCAGGAAGTCATATTGCAACAGAGTGGGGCGCAGTGGCAAAGTTGCTACCTTGCAGTAACGGAGACCTGGGTTAGATCCTATCTACATGTGCTGTCAGTAAAGAGTTTGTATGTTTTCCTTGTGACCACGTGGATTTTTTTCTCGGTGCCCCGGTTTACTCCCATATTCCAAAGACATTCAGGTTTGTAGGTTAATTGTAAATTGTCCCTCGTGTGTAGAGTAGAACGAGTATAAGCCCCCCCCCCCCCCCCACCATATTCCAAAGCCATTCAGGTTTGTCGGTTAATTGTAAATTGACCCTAGTGTAGAGTAGTACGAGGAAAAGGGTGATCGCTGGTTGGCTTGCACTTGCTGGACCTGTTTCCACACTATGTCTCTAAAATAAACTTTGGACTTTATAGGACTTTGGTTAGACCGCATTAGCAGTATTGGATGCATTTCTGGTCATTCCATAACTGGAAGGATGTGGAGACTTAGGAAAGGGTGTAGAAGAGTTTTAACAGAATGCTGTATTAGAGGATATTACCTAGAAGGAGGTGTCAGACAAACTTGGATTGTTTTCTCTGGAATGTCAGAGTTGAGGGGAGACCTGATAGAAGTATATCAAATTATGAGAGTCATAGGGTAATCAGCGAGAACATTTTTCTTAGCGTGGATATGTCACGGGTTAGAGGGCATTGTAGTGAGAGGGTTAAAGTTTAAAGGAGATACATGATGCAAGTTTTTTTTAATAAGTAGGTGCCTGGACTGCCAGGGTGGGGTGGTAGGGGCAGATGTGTTAGTGGCATTTAAGAGGCTTTTAGATGGGCACATGGGTAAGTGGGGAATGGAGGGATATGATCGTGTGCAGGTACAGGAGATTAGTTTACTTTGGCATCATGTTTGGCATGGACATTTAAGGCCAAAGTGCCCATTCCTGTGCTGTATTTTGTGTTCAATGTTCTCCATTTTCAGACTCATCGAGAGCTAGTAAAACTCTCTGAAGGCGTTGGTTTTAGAATTCACATGATCAACAAAGCAACTGAGGCTGCCAAAAGGTTTGGTCCCAAGACTTCAAACAAATTTGGTAAGTAAAGCTGCATATTTCAACTTTTAAAATGGGTGGAAAAAGATGGGCTTCAGTTTTGGATTTGGCTGTTGGTACCCTTGCCCTTGAAGGGTGATGGTATTGTAAGGTTTTTTGTTGAAATTGTCTGCATTTAAACTATCTCACACTTTTGTGATGGAGAGAATGGTAAAATCAAGAGGAAATGTCATGGGCAACGTTTTTTTTGTGAAACATTTGTTTCTAAATTACGTTGATGACTACTCTTGTTCAGTTTTCTGGCTTTTCGCAACCATGTTTGTTGAAATTATTTTCTTTGTCTCCAGATATTTTGGTGACAACTCCAAACAGGCTGATTTACCTGTTAAAGCTGGAGCCCCCAGCACTGGACCTCAGCAGGTTGGATGCTATCACTTTTTTTTCACAAATGTTGCTGAGAAGCTGTAGTTGATGCATGGTAGATTCGTAGAACTGTATAACATGGGATCAAGCTCTTCAGCCCCACTCATCCATGTGCACCAAAATGCATACTGACACTAATCCCATTTCACTGCATTTGGCCTATATCACTCTAAATCTTTCCTATCCATGTACTTTCCTGAAGATCTTTTGAACGTTGTAACTGAATCTGGCTCTCAAACTACCGGCCGTGGGTCCGGATACAATCTGGCCCGCGGGGTGATTTGGGGGGGGGGAAAGCGCTGTTAGATTATACACAGAAAGTGAGCAACATAACTGCTTAAACTTGCAGGAAATATGAATTTTGTGCAGAAGGAAAATGCAAGTCCGATCTGCAGCTGTCACCTCCCCAGTCCCCAGCTCCCGGGGGTGAGTGGAAGCTACACCCATATCCGGCCATGCGGTGACGTGGGCGGGATGGGGCTGGCGCAGGGGAAGGTGGGGAGTCTCAGCGTTGTTGTGGACACCGGGAAGTGCCTGGGCTGTCGCCGCAGAGACCGCTACCGTGTACCTGAGACCCAGTGAGTGCGTGGATAGAGGCTGGTGGGAAGTCGCCACACTGAATGAGGCTGCAGCCGGCGATCCAAATTCTGAGCTGCTCTCCAGGGTGGGGGCTTTGGGTTTGGGTTAAGGTCAGGTGGGATGTGAAGACATGCTGGTAGTTATGCGGGAATAGGGAAGAGAAGGGAGAAGGTGGTGGTAAAGGAAGGGGAGGGGAGCAGATTAGGGAAGTGAGGGTTTTTAGGGATGAGGAAGGGAAGAGAGGTTGTCGGGGGGGGGGGGGTGGGGGGAGTAGTTGGTGAAGTAGGGAGGGAGGGGTGAGGAAAGGAGGAGATGAGAGAAGGGATGGTGTTTTGGGATGAGGGAAAGAAGGGAATTTAGGGACGAGGTAAGGAAAGAGGATGAAGTAAAGGAGGGGAGTAGTTGGTAGGAAGGAAGTGGGGATGAGAGAAGGGATAGGATGAGGAAAGGGAGGGGGCATGTGAGGGAGAAGGTGAGGGTGGAGAAGGACATGAGAAGTGAGGGGAAGGATGAAAGACATAAGAAGGATGGGGAGCGGGACCTTCAGGTGAGATGATGGACAGACCATCTTTCACCATGCCAGGTAGCTGCTGTTTGGCTGTTCACCACCCAGCCAGCCCATGGTGGGCAAAACATAAACACTAGGAAGACTGGAGTTCAGGGGAACAGAATTAGGCCATTTAGCCCATCAAGTCTACTTTGCCATTCAACCATGGCTGACCTATTTTCTCTCTCAACCACATTCTATTGTCTTCTTTCTCTCTGTAACCTAATCAAGACCTATGAATGAATGAATGAATAAGTTTATTGGCCAAGTATGTATATACAAGGAATGTGCCTTGGTGCTCCACTCACAAATGACAACACAAACATACAGTTAACAATTAAGAATAAAGCATAACCACATCAAAACAATAAGGGTACAACATTACGGTCTAAACATGTGGGTGAAAATAAACCAGAGCAAAAAAGAGACTACAGACTTTGGTTATTGAGTAGAACTATCACTCGTGGAAAAAAGCTGTTTTATGTCTGGCTGTGGCTGCTTTGACAGTCCGGAGTCGCCTTCCAGAGAGAAGTGCTTCGAAGAGTTTGCGGCCAGGGTGAGAGGGGTCAGAGATCTTGCCTGCTCGCTTCCTGGCCCTTGCAGTGTACAGTTCGTCAATGGGGGGAAGGTTGCAGCCAACAACCTTCTCAGCTGTGCGAACGATCCGTTGCAGCCTCTGGATGTCGTGCTTGGTGGCTGGGCCAAACCAGATCATGATGGAGAAGGTGAGGACGGACTCAATGATAGCAGGATAGAATTGGACCATTATTGCCTGTGGCAGATTGTGTTTCTTCAGGTACCGCAGGAAGAACATCCTCTGTTGGGCCTTTTTGGCTGTGGAGCCGATGGTGGCCCCCCATTTAAGGTCCCTGGAGATGATGGTTCCAAGGAACTTAAATGACTCCACAGATGTGACTATGATGTTGTTGATGCTGAGTTTCGAAAGTCTACAATTAGTTCCACTGTCTTGAGAGCATTGAGCGCCAGGTTGTTGTGATGGCACCAGGATGCCAGCTGTGTCACTTCCCCTCCGTAGGCAGATTCCTCCCCATTCTGGATCTGTCGGATTAGTGTAGTGTCATCCGCAAACTTGAGGAGCTTGACAGAGGAGTCTGGAGGTGCAGTCATTGGTGTAGAGAGAGTAAAGGAGAGGGGAGAGTATGCAGCTTTGCAGAGTTCCTATGTTGAGGGTCTGCGGGTCCGAGATGTGCTTTCCCAGCTTCACATGCTGCTTCCTGTCTGTCAGGAAGTTGATGATCTACTGACAGATGGGTTCAGGCACAGTCAGCTGGGAGAGTTTGTAGTGTAGTAGCTCTGGCACAATGGTGTTAAAAGCAGAGCTAAAGTCCACAAACAGAATCCTGGCATAGGTCCCCTTGCGGTCTAGGTGCTGGAGGATGAGTTGAGTATAGGAGCAAAGCGGTTCTTCTGCAGTTGTACAGTGCCCCAGTGAGACCGCACGTGGAGTACTGTGTGCAGTTTTGGTCTCCAAATTTGTGCAAGGATATTCTTGCTATTGAGGGCGTGCTGCGTAGGTTTACTAGGTTAATTCCCGGAATGGCGGGACTGTCATATGTTGAAAGACTGGAGCGACTAGGCTTGTATACACTGGAATTTAGAAGGATGAGAGGGGATCTTATCGAAACGTATAAGATTATTAAGGGGTTGGACACGTTAGAGGCAGGAAACATGTTCCCAATGTTGGGGGAGTCCAGAACAAGGGGCCACAGCTTAAGAATAAGGGGTAGGCCATTTAGAACGGAGATGAGGAAAAACTTTTTCAGTCAGAGAGTTGTGAATCTGTAGAATTCTCTGCCTCAGAAGGCAGTGGAGGCTAATTCTCTGAATGCATTCGAGAGCTAGATAGAGCTCTTCAGGATAGCGGAGTCAGGGGGTATGGGGAGAAGGCAGGAACGGGGTACTGATGATCGGCCATGATCACATTGAATGGCGGTGCTGGCTCGAAGGGCCGAATGGCCTACTCCTGCACCTATTGTCTATTGTCTATTGATGAAGTGCAGGCCTAGATTGACTGTGTCGTCCACTGATCTATTGGCCCTATATGCAAACTGCAAGGGGTCCAGCAGGGGGTTTGTGATGTTTTTCAGCTGGGCCAGCACAGGTCTTTCATGACCACAGAGGTAAGTGCGACAGGCCTGTAGTCATTAAGACCAGTGATCCTTGTCTTTTAGGGTACAGGGACAATAGTGGAGACCTTGAAGCAGGCAGGGACAGTGCAGGTTTGCAGGGACTGGTTGAAAATGTCTGTGTAGATCGGTGCCAGTTGTTCGGCACAGAACTTGAGGGTTGAGGGGGAAACATTGTCCGGTCCTGGAGATTTCCGGCTTTTCTATTTTCTGAATAGCCTCTCCACCTCCGCAATTTCTATTGTTAAACTGGAGTCATTCTATCAATCTCTGCCTCAAAAATACCCAATATCTTGGCCTCCACTGCTGTCTGTAGCAATGAATTCCACAGATTCACTACCCATTCCTCCTCATCTCCATTTTGAAGGTATGACCTTTTATCCTGATGCTGTGACCTCTGGTCCTAGACCTTCCTATTACTGGAAACATTATTTCCACATCCACTCCATCTAGGGCCTAGATACTAATCGTAATTAATGCTTGCTAGGCAATCTTCTTCATAAGAAACGAAATTTGTAAAGTGAAATACTTTGTAGTTAGAGCAGAGATTGAGACACATGAAAGCAGGTTGTAAAAACGAAGGCAATGAAAGTTGTGGGAGCGTGCGTGCGTTCGCGCATGCACAACTGATCCGGCCCGCATGAAGTGGCATTTTGCCCATTCCGGCTCATGACCTAAAATGAGTTTGACACCCCTGGTATAGTGCATTAAAATGTATTATGTAGTGAAGAGCTGATTATTGTTACATAATCCATATTGCATAAGGAAAATACTAGTTAAAATATTAGCTGGTGCATGCAGTAAAGTAGCAACATATATAGCCCTGCCTGTCTTATCATTTGTAATAATAAATGACTTCTCTGGTTTTTAAAAAGCTGTCCATCGGTATTAGTTTTTCCAAAGTATTCCTGTGTTACAGATGCGTGGGAAACAGAAATTACAGAATTTGCCGATTACTAGCCCAAAATTTGAGATACATAGTAATATTTCCTCCTGCGGAATTTATGTGAATGGGGTTGGGCAGTATATAAATTAACGTAAAATTTATATTTATTCATCTTGCATTGGCGCATGCGCGGATGGAAAGAAACAATGTAGATTGTTATCTAGGAATACAACCTCACTCTTTTTGCAAGAACATGGGACATCTGTGCTGAGAATGTTACTAAATTCTTGGCTCAATTGGCTTTGAGAAGTATTTTGAATGTGTTTATATTAATGTTTTAGTAGTTTAGTAAGATGTAAATTAAAATGGTCCTGATTTCTAAAATGGTCCTATTGATGAATTTCAGAGTTGAGTGGTTGGTTGTTGATGAATCGGATAAATTATTTGAGGATGGCAAATCCGGATTCCGAGATCAGTTGGCCACCATCTTCCTGGCCTGTACATCTCACAATGTGCGGCGAGCTATGTTCAGTGCCACTTTTGCAATGGATGTGGAGCAGTGGTGTAAACTGAACTTGGACAATGTGGTTTCTGTATCAATTGGTATAAGGTGAGAATAAGAACACATTGTTTGTGCTAAGCTTAAAAAGAAAAGTCCTCAGTTTATTTTATCATCCGCCTTTGCTCAGCCTCCTCACCTAAGCTGTTTGAGCCCAGCCTCAACACTTGCCCTCAAACAGAGCACTCCACCTCAACACATGGTCACTTCCAGTAGGCTGCTCCACTTTGCCTTCCTTATCCACAATTAACCCCATTTGTCAGCTGCCCCGTAGCTTTATATGCCATGGCAATTCAAAAGCTCATCTAGATAGTTAAATGTGAGAATATCTGCTCAATTTGGGAATTGCTTTCCAGATTCCAGATCCCTTGTCAACTTCTTACTCCCATCCCCAAACCTTTGTTCTCGAATTGTAGGTACCTTTGTTAATGGGGAAAACATTTGCTACTATTTAATTATTCCGTGCTCATTTGTCAGGTCCCCTGTCCAGCACTTTCTTTTTTTTAGTTTTTAGAGATACAGCACAGAAAAAGGCCCACCGAGTCCACGCCGACCAGCGATCCCCACACACTAACACTGCCACTCACACTAGGGACAATTTACATTTTTATAGCAAGCCAATTAACCTACAAACCTGTATGTCTTTGGAGTGTGGGAGGAAACCGAAGATCCCGGAGAAAACTCATGCAGGTCACAGGGAGAACGTACAAACTCCGTACAAACAGCATCCGCAGTCAGGATCGAAGCCGGGTCTCCGGCGCTGCAAGCGGTGTAAAACAGCTACTCTACCACTGCGCCACACTGCTTCAAGAATTTAAAAATAAACTCTGTTTTCTCCACATATCTGAGGCAACGCATCCCAGGTAGTTTTCTGGTGAATAAAAGGACACTAAATGCTGGAGTTATTCAGTAGGTCAGGTGGCATCTCTGGAGAACATGGACAGATGGCATTCCAGGTCAGGACCCTTCTTCAGACTAATGTGGTGAGGGGGAGAGAAAGCTGAAAGAGAGGAGGGGCAGGACAAAGCCCAGCAAGTTATGTGGGTACAGGTGAGGGAGGGTTTTGATTGTTGGACAAAGGTCAGAGATGAAAAGAGAAGAGTTGTGAATTATCAACACAGAGGAAAGAATATGGAGTGCGGAGAGAAATTGGTGCAAATCCAAGTGGAGCACAGGAAAGAATAGCGGCAGCTGTTTTTTTTGTTTTTTTTGTAGATTAGTTGCCAAAAATCGAAGAATTAACACTCGTGCCATTAGGTTGTGAGCTAGCCAAGCGGAATGCGAGCAGCTGTACATCAAGTTAGCATGTGGCCTCACTCTGGCAAGGTGCGGCTCAGGAGAGAAAGGTCAGTATGGGAAAGGAAGTTCAGATAGTTAGCGATCCCCATACTACTGCCACTACATTAGCGGCACGGTGGTGCAGAGGTAGAGTTGCTGCCTTACAGTGAATGCAGCGCCGGAGACCCAGGTTCGATCCTGACTATGGCTGCTGTCTGTATGGAGTTTGTATGTTCTTTCCGTGACCTGCGTGGGTTTTCTCCGTGTATTTTGTTTCCTCCCACAGTCCAAAGACATACAGGCTTGGTAAATGTTAAAAAAATTGTCCCTAGTGTGTGTAGTCCAGCAAACGGACCTATACCATGCCAGGTGCCAGCTCTGATGCCTCATACCCACCCCTTGACCATGACCCCACAGAATAACACCAGGCCACCAACTCTGAGACTGGGTTTGAAGAAGGGTCCCAAAACATCACTGATCCATGTTTTCCAGAAATGGTGCCTGACCTGTTGAATTACTCCAGCACTTTGTCTGTTTTTGTGAATCAGGATTTACAGTTGCTTGTCTCTCTAATTCTCTTTCCCAGTTCCGACAATGGTCCGAGACCCAAAACATTAATTGTTTTATCATCCATAGACGTCAGCTTTAATAATATTAGTACCTATTTTTTCACATACAGATGCTCTTGAAACAGGTGAACATTTTTTTTTTTTCAGGTAACCATCTGCTGCATTTTACTTTATACTATTGTTAAACATGTTCTGAATGAGGTAGCTTTAGAGATTGAGGCATTAGTGGAGATCTTTCAAGTATCACTACAGTCGGGAGTGGTCCCAGTGAACTGGAAAATTGCAAATGTTACTCCACTGTTCAAGAAGGGAGCAAAGCAGAAGGGGTGAAACTTTCGGCCGGTTAACCTGACTATAGTGGTTGGTAAGGTTTTAGGGTCCACTACTATTACGGATGAGGTTTCCGCATACTGAGAGACACTTGGTAAAATAGGCCGAAGTCAACATGGTTTTGTTAAAGGGAGATCTTGTCCGACGAATCTGTTGGAATTCTTTGAGGAAGTAAATCGCAGGATAGACAGGGAGTCGATGGATGTTGTTTACTTGGGTTTTCAGAAGGTGCCGCACGTGAGGCTGTTAAACTAGATGAGAGCCCATGGTATTTGAGGAAAGATACTAGTATGTCTCGAAGGTTGGCTTCATGGCAGAGGACAGAGTGGCAATAAAGGGGGCTTTTTCTGGTTGGCTGCTGGTGAGTAGCGGAGTTCCGTAAGGGTCGGTGCTGGGGCTGCTACTCCTCACGTTGTATATCAATAATTTGGATGAGGGAATTGAAGACTTTGTGACCGTGTTTGCAGATGATACAAAGATAAGTGGAGGGGCGGGTAGTGTAGAGGAAGCAGGGACTCTGCAGAAGAACTTGAACATGTTGGAAGAGATAACAGACAGATTGCAGCATAGCAAAGTTTGCAGTCATGCACTTTGATAGTAGGAATAAAGTCGTCGACTACTTTCTAAATGGGGAGGATTCAGAATTTACAGGTGCAAAGGGACTTGGGAGTGCTGGTGCAGGATTCCCAAAATGTTCATTTGCAAGTTGAATTGGAGTATTGTGAGCGGTTTTGTGTTCCATATCTGAGGAGAGATGTGCTGGTGTTGGAAAGGGTCCAAAGGAGGTTTACAAGAATGATGCTAGTGATGATTGGGTAAACGTACGAAGAGCGTTTGATTGCACTCGGCCTGTACTCGCAGAGTTTAGAAGGATGGGGGAGATCTCATTGAAACTTACCGAATAGTGAACGGCCTGGATAGAGTGGATGTGGAGAGAATGTTTCCATTAGGTAGATCAGCTATGATTGTATAGTGGAGTAGACGCGATGGGCCAAATGACATAATTCTGCCCCAATAACTGATGAACAATTGGTTCTATTTTTTTCTTCTAGGAATTCGGCTGTAGAGACTGTGGAACAGGAATTACTTTTTGTAGGTACTGAAAATGGGAAATTGCTGGCCATGCGAGACCTGATTAAAAAGGTATATGTCAACAGTATAATTTCCAACTACTTAGCTGTTTGAAACAGGAAATCTTGTATTTGAGTTGAAATGTTCATGTTTTTGTACTCAGTGTGTGATCTGCTGGTGTCCTGATTGGAATTTAATTACTTGTGTGATGTTGGAGAAGCATTGCACAATAAAAGATTTTGTGCCAACTTGGCCTTAATATTTCAATGATATCAGTAAATGAACAATGCCCAAGACTAACATAATGCTGTTCTGTTAGAATGTTTCTGATAGTAATTAGTTTAGTTCAGAGCATGGAAACAGGGCCTTCGGCCCACCGAATCCATACAGACCAGCAATCCCCGCATGCCAACACTATCCTACACACTTGGGACAATTTCAAACTTCAAGCCAATTAGCCTACAAACCTGTACGTCTTGGGAGTGTGGAAACCAAACCCCCCCCCCCGGGAAAACCCACGCAGGTCACTATACAGTATATAGTATACTTGTGTAATTTCCACTCTGGGGCACCAATTATTAACTTTGACATCTTTCAATAATGCAGACTTTTTTTTTTTTTAAACACAAATTTCCCTACTTGTCACATCAAATGTTTCTACCTATTACTTCAAACATTATATCCATTTTGTCTCTTACTATCTTTATGAAATACATATAATGAACAGCTGTTTAATGCTTAATTAAAATGGTAGATAATTAGTTTAATTTGAGCCTTGTGTTAATAAATGACCTTTATTCTATTCAAATTTGGCATTGTTGAAAGCATCACTTAGAATCTTTGGTGGATGCAGAAAATAAATGTTCCACCTTATGGTCATCCGTTTACTGCTAAACTGGGGAAATTTATAAGGTCATAGCAGAATTAGGGTAAGCGGTCCCATCAAGTCTACTCCGCCATTGAATCATGGCTGACTTATCTTTCCCTCTCAACCCCATTCCCCTGCTTTCTCCTGTAACCTTTGACCTCCCTTACTAATCAAGGGCCTGTCAATCTTGGCTTTAAATATAGTCAATGACTTGGCCTCTGTGGCAATGAATTCCACCCTCTGACTAAAGAAATTCCTTCTCAGCTCCTTTCTAAAGTTACGTCCCTTTATTTTGAGGCTGTGCCCTATGGTCCTAGATTCTCCCACTAATGGAAACATCCTCTCCACATCCACTCTATCCAGGCCTTTCACTATTTGTTAAGTTTTGGAGGTTTCCCCTTGTCCTTCTAAACTTCAGCGAATATAGGCCCAGAGCCATCAAATGTTCATCATGCGTTAATGCCGTTGTCCCTGGGGTCATTCTCATAAACCAGAAAGGTCAGAGTGGGAGAGGGAGTTGAAGTGCTCAGCCACCGGGAGATCAGGTTGGTTGCTCCACACCTTCGCTCAGTCCGCCCTAACCAACCTGATCTCCCGGTGGCTGAGCACTTCAACACCCCCTCCCACTCCCAGTTTGACCTTTCTGTCATGGGCCTCCTCCAGTGTCATAGTGAGGCCAACTGCAAATTGGAGGAACAGCACCTCATATTTCGCTTGGGCAGCTTACAGCCCAGCGGTATGAACATTGATTTCTCAACTTTAGATAGTTCCTCTGTCCCTCTCTTCCCCTCCCCCTTCCCAATTCCCAATTCTCCCACTGTCTTCCTGTCTCCACCTATATCCTTTCTTTGTCCCGGCCCCGCTGACATCAGTCTGAAGAAGGATCTCGACCCGAAACATCACCCATTCCTTCTCTCCAGAGATGCTGCCTGACCCGCTGAGTTACTCCAGCATTTTTGTGATACCTATGATGAAAGAATGGATCGAATGGATCACGAGTTTAGAAGGATGAGAGGGGATCTTCCATTTAGGAGTGAAATGAAAAACTTTTTTACCCAGAGAGTTGTGAATGTGTGGAATTCTGTGCCACAGAAGGCAGTGGAGGCCAATTCATTGGATGTTTTCAAGAGTGTTAGATATAGCTCTTGGGACTAACGGAATCAAGGGATATGGGAAAAATGCAAGAACGGGGTACTGATTCTGGATGATCAGCCATGATCATATTGAATGGTGGTGCTGGCTCAAAAAAGGACCGAATGGTCAACTTCTGCACCTACTTTCTATGTTTCTGTGTGATTAATGCTTGGCATGGACTTGGTGGGCCAAAGGATTTGTTTCAATGCTGCATCTCTAAAACCACCTTGCAATTTCCTTGCATGGCAAGGCCAACTGATTCAATGCAGATTTGTGGCACGATTCCACATTAAACCACTTTAATTGTTTCATTAAATGTTTTAGATAACACCATTAATATAGATGAACATGACGCATTCTTACCATTACATAAGTATTCCCTTCCTCATAGATACAGTCTAAGATTTTAATATTGTGAATTGTTTCAATTGCATCAATATGTGATTCTTTAAATTCTTCAAAGGGTTTTTCACCTCCAGTGCTGGTCTTTGTTCAGTCTATTGAAAGAGCAAAGGAGCTGTTTCGTGAGTTGATCTACGAAGGCATTAACGTTGAAGTTATCCATGCAGAAAGAACGCAACAACAGGTATAATGTTTATTTTCTTATTTTGTTTGAAAGAGTCAAACTTACTAAATTATTGGATCAACAGTTGAAAAGGTTTAGTGGGCATTAAGTGTTGATTATATTAACTATTCCAAAATATCCATTCCCGGGAGTGGTGGCGGGAAATTACGCCTAATCTTTTATACTAATACAATACTGCTATATATACTCAACACATCAGAGAAGTACATTAATCTGCCAAACCAGTGTACTAATACAATATTGCTATACATACTCAACACACCAGAGAAATACATTAATCTGCCAAACCAGTGCAAGAAATTAACATACTTCAAATCAGAACTGAATCATAGTCACAGAGTAAGGTAACTGGACCTGAAGCCCATTTGTCCATGCCAACCAAGATGCCCCATCTTTCCTTTCCTTGTTTCTGTCTAAATGTATTTTAATGTTGTTATTGTACCTGCCTCAACTATTTCCTCTAGCAGCTCAATCCATATACCCTCGACGCTCTGTGTGGAAAAATATGCCCCTTGTGTTCCTATTAAATCTTTCCCCTCTAGAAGCCCCCCCTATGGCCTCTAGTTCTTGATTCCCCTTCTCTGGGAAAAAGACTCACCTTATCTATTCCCCTCATCATTTTATGTACCTTGGAGACCACCAGACTCCTGCATTTCAAGAAATAATGTCCTCGCCTGCATAAACTCTCCTTTTATCTCAGCTCCTTGAGTCATGGCAGCATCCTTGTAAATCTTTTCTACATCTTTTCCAGCTTAACGGGATTTTTCATAAATCAGAATGACCATAAAACTGAACACCATACTTCAAATACGACATCACCAAGGTCTTGCACAGCTGTAGCATAACATCCCGACTTCTACTCGATTCCCTGACTGAAGGCCAATGTGCAAAAGCAGCCCCGCCACTCTATCTACATGTTGTGCCTTTCTTAGGGAACTCTACTTGTATTTCTAGGTCCCTCTGCACTACAACATTCCCCATGGCCCTACCGTTCAGTGTGAAGGTCCTGTCCTGGTTTGCCTTCTCAAAACGCAACACCTCACTAATGTGAATTAAACTCGCCATTTCTTAGCCCGCATGCCCAGATAATCAAGATCCCAGCGTCATTCTTGATGATAACCTTCACTACCTATGATACCACATATTTTAGCCTCATCTGCAAACTTACTAATCATGCCTTGTACATTCTCAACCAAATCATTGATTTAGATGACAAATAGCGATGAACACAGAACCCATCCTTGAGGCTCGCACTCATCACAGGCCTCTAGTCCAAGCAACAACTTTCCACCACCATCCTTTGCTTCCTGCAATCTAACCTGCCAGAACTGCCTACCATGCGGAACCTCATCTTGGGCGTTGTTCAAGTCCTTATAAATGATGACTGTGGCCCTGCTCTTGTCAACCACCTTGGTTAGTTCTTCAAAAAAACTCAATGACATTTGTGAGATATGTTCTCCCAGGTACAAAACCATGCTGACTATCTCTAAACAGCCTCTGTCTATCCTTATGCATGTCTATCTAATACCTAAGAATCCTCTCCAGTAACTTTTCTACCACAGATGTTAGGTTTACTGTTTTATAGTTCCTAGGTTTTTCTTTGCAGCCCTTAAACAGAGGTCCATCACTTGCCACCCTCCAATGTTTTGGTGGCTTCCACATGTCAAACCCCATAATCAAAACCATACCCATTTAGGAATTGTCATGTTCTCATTTGGTCCATCTAGTCCATGCTAGTATCTGCAGAGGAATCCAGTATATTCAATCTTGTTACTTGCTTTATCCCCCTGTGTGTCACATTAAATATAAGGTTTGAGGATGTGAGCTATTTTGGAAGGAATTCTGAGATGTTCTTTCTTTCGCTTGATATTGGCAAACTGCACATTTGTCAGAGATTTTCAACAGTGGTTGCAAATAGTGGTAGAAACACTGGAATTGTTATGAGAGATGTTGAACATTTTCATCTGGTATCAGGCTTCTGAATGGTCCTTCTATAAGCTCGGGACAGGCCAATTCTCTGCTTTGTTGCGGACATTGTGGCACTAATTGGGCTTTATCTCTGGAATTGTTGCTCTTTAATGACTATATTTCTGCATCTTCCCCTTTGTTCTACCTTTTGTACTTCTGTTTGACTCTATTGTATTTATGTACAACATTATCTGATTTCTTGGACAGCATGCGAAACATAGCTTTTCTTTGCACATCGTTACACAGTCACAGTCATGCAGCATTGAAATGGACCATTCAGCCCAGCTTGCCCATGCTGACCAAGATGTTCCAACTCCACAAGATCCACCTGCTTGTGTTTGGCCCATGTTCCTCCAACCTCTAGATTCGGGCACAGTTTCTTCCCAGCTGCTAACCGGCAACTGAATCATCCTACCAACAACTCGAAAGCACTCATGAGCTTATACCTCATTGGAAACCTTCGGACTATCTTTAATCAAACTTTACTGGACTTTATCTTGCATGAAACACTATCATGAATCTATACATTCTAGATGTCTCTATTGTAATCATGTATTGTCTTTCCACTGACTGTTTAGTAAGCCTCAAAAGCTTTTCACGGTACGTTGGTACACGTGACAGTCAACTACGCTAAATATTTCTCTAAACCTTTCTTATGCACATACCTGTCTAAATGTCTTTCAAATGTTGTTGTAGTACTTGACTGAACCTCTAATCTGGCAACTCATTCCCCTCATGTGGAATCTCCTACAGGACAGGAACAGGTGAGAGGTTAGAGGTTGGTATGGAGGGTGGTGAAAGAAAGTTTAGTGGACAGAATTGCCAGATGAAGGGCGAAGAGCGAGGAACAAAGTTCGGTATAAACTGCATGTATTTTACTGCAAGGGGCCTGACGAGTAAGGCAGATGAGCGTAGGGCATGGATAGGTACGTGTGGCTAGTACATTATAGCCATTACTGAAACCTAGTTAAGAGAGGAAGGGGTAGGACTGGCAGCTCAATGTTCCGGGTTTCAGGAGAGACAGAGGTGAGAGTAAAGCATGCAGGTACAGCAGGCAGTGAAGAAAGCTAATGGCATGTTGGCCTTCATAATGAGAGGAGTTGAGTTTCGGAGTAAGCAGGTCCTTCTGATGTTGTACAGGGCCCTGGTGAGGCCCACACCTGGAATATTGTGTGCAGTTTTGGTCTCCTAATTTAAGGAAGGACATTCTTGCTATTGAGGGACTGCAGCGTAGTTTCATGAGGTTAATTCCCAGGATGGCGAGACTGTCATATGATGAAAGAATGGAGCTGAAGGGCCGGTTTTCACGCTGTATCACTCTATGACTAGTGTGGCTGGGGCATGTTGGGCGGCATGGGCAAGTTGGGCTGAAGGGCCTGTTTCCACACTATCAATCTATGACTCTCAGTCCTGGCAACTCATCATAAATCATTTCTGCATCCTTTCCAACTTAATGTAAACTTTCTTACAATAGGGTGACCAAAAACATTATTCCCTTTGTACAGTATCTGTACACTGTAGACGGCACTGTACACTGGATAGCATGCAACATGAAAAGCTTTACACTGTTCCTCTGTCCATGTGATAGCAATAAACTAAACTAAAACTGAACACAATACTCCAAATGCACCCTCAAGTCTTATATAACTGTAACATAACATCCCAACTTCTATGCTCAGTACCCTAACTGATGAAGGCAAATGTATCGAAAGCCTTTTTAATCACCCTGTCAACCTGTGACACCACATTCAAGGAACAATGTACCTGCATTTCTAGATCCCTCTGCTCTACAACGTCCCAGGGCCATGTATGTCCTGCCCTGGTTTGACTTTCCAAAATGCAACAGCTTGCTTTTGCTGTGTGGTCTGAAGCAAGATACTGAATGACTTGGGATGCCTTCTACTTTCAAATTTAAGCTAATTTCTATACGGTATTGCATCCCTCTACAGCAATGCTAATGAATTCTGGAATAATACTTAAGGTATTGAGCAATATCTGTCATTGCATGTGGTATATAACACTACAGTTGACATCTTCATTACAGGGAATTGGAGATGGGGCATGTTCCGAGAAAACAGGCTGATTTTTCCGTAATCGGAAGTTGCATCATCTGCACATCAAAAAATGAAAATTGAAAAAAACAATGTTCTGTTGACTGATTTACACTCTTCCCATAAATCTTTTCCCATAAATTCTAAGGGTGATTTTTTTTCCCCATATCTCAAATTTTAATATTGCAATTTTGTAGGGGAGAATTTACATTCTTCAAATGATTATAACATGGGTGTTCGTCAGTATTTGTGTTAAGCAATGTGCACAGTTGGTATTACAGAAAATTGTAGATAGATCTCATCTATGTTTTCTATTTTGCGGTCTGGAATACTTGCCTTTTTTCTTCAGAGAGATAACGTAGTGCGCAGCTTCAGAGCAGGAAAGATTTGGGTCCTCCTTTGCACTGCACTAATGGCTCGAGGCATTGATTTCAAAGGAGTGAATTTAGTCATCAACTACGACTTTCCAACCAGTGCTATTGAATACATCCATAGAATCGGTGCGTATGTTTAATTTTTCCTTGATGCCTTGTGAAATTGCTTTGTTTTGAAGATTAACTTAGAGGTACATTGAATTTTATTAATATGTTTTTAAATTGAATTAAGTTACAATGTTATTAGACAAGAGCTCAGGAGGGTACATTGGGTAAGTCCACATCTGACGTGAGAGTGATTTAAAGGCTAGTTGACCGAGGTTCATGTTCCACTAAGGAGAAGTAGTAAGGATGGCAATGTAAGTTAACATTGGATGACCAAAGAGGCTGTATATTTAGTCAGAAAAAAAAGTAATTGCATGCATGGTTTAAGGATGAAACCAGAGGGGCCTTTGCGGAATATAAAGCAAGCTGGCAATAAGAAGAGCCAAAAGGGGCCAAGAAGTGGCTTTGGTGAGCCTCTGGGATTGTTGTTGTGGCCCAGTGCTGTTTGTGGTTATATCAATAATTTGGATGAGAATGTTCAAGGCATTATTCAGAAGTTTGCAAATGGTTCTTAAGAAGATGTTATTGAGATAGCAAAGGTGGTTATCAAAATATACAGCATTTTCGTCAGTCTGACAAGTGGGCTGAGGAATGGTTAATGGATTGTAATTTGGGTAAGTGCAAGGTGTTGCATTTTGGGAAGTTAAACCAGGGCAGGACTTTCATGGTATGGCAGGGACGTGGAGTCTTGTCGGGCAGAGGGATGTAGGACTGCATATGCATCATTCTTTGAAAGTGGTATCACTGATAATCAAGTTCAAGAAGGCTTTTAGTACATTGGCATTCATCAGTCAGGGTACAGAGTATAGAAGTTGGGATGTTATGTTACTGTTGTACAAGATGTTGATGAGGCTGCACTTGGAGTATTGTTTTCAATTTTGGTCACCCTGCTATTGGATGGTTATCAATCTCCACCTTGAAATATCCAATAACGGCCTCCACAGCCATCTGTGGCAAAAAAATTCACAGATTCACCAGTCTCTGACTGAAGAAATTCCTCCTCATCTCCTTTCTGAAGGTACATCCTTTTTATTCTGAGGCTATACCCTCGAATTCTAGACTCCCACTAGTGGAAACATTCTCTCCACATCCACTCTATCGAAGCCTTTCACTATTTGGTAAGTTTCAATAAGGTCCCCCCCATCCTTCTCAACTCCAGTGAGTACAGGCCCAGTGCCGTCAAACACTCACCATATGTTCAACCCAATCATCGCCACGATCATTCTCGTAAACCTCCGGACCCTCTCCAACGCCAATACATCCTTCCTCAGATATGGGGCCCAAAAATACTCGCAATACTCCTAATGTGGTCTGACCAGTGCCTTATAAAGCCTCATCTTTACATCCCTTCTTTTATATTCTAGTCCTCTCGAAATAAATGCTAACACAAGAGTATAAGAAACTCTTTTTCTGCAGTTTTAATCTAGCATTGTTCCTGATTTACCTTGTTTCTGCTGGTTATCTTGTATATACTGCCTTTATCTGCCTTTATCTTATATGGCTGCCTTTGTCTGATTTGAAAATATTTTGTATTTCTTCATAATTTGGTCCTCTGGCGCAAAAATACTATTTTATGGCCCTTTTCTACATTGCTCATGACTTTTTTCTCTTGTTCTGTTTTTGGCTCATTCCGCATCTACTGAACAAGCCTCTAACTTGTTTGAAAACGCACGCCTCCAGATTCAGGGACATTCTTCCCAGCTGTTATCGGGCAACTGAACCATCCTCTCACCAGCTAGACTGCAGTCCTGACCTCCCACCTTCTGCACTGCAGACCTTTGCATTATCTTTAATCAGATTTTAACAGACTTTATCTTGCCCTAAATATTGTACCTTTTATCCTTTATCTGCACACCATCGACAGCTTGATTGTAATCATGTATAGTCTTTTGACTGGATAGCATGCAACAACAAGCTTCCAGAGTACAGTCTCTGCTTTGCCATTTTTATGCAAAGTTGCCTTTTATTATGCCTTTCTTCTATTTTCTATTTCTCCCATCTT
The DNA here is from genome assembly GCF_053455715.1 of Rhinoraja longicauda. Classification (NCBI taxonomy): domain Eukaryota; kingdom Metazoa; phylum Chordata; class Chondrichthyes; order Rajiformes; family Arhynchobatidae; genus Rhinoraja; species Rhinoraja longicauda. The sequence continues at coordinate 75,464 of NC_135978.1, forward strand.
ATGGAATGTTCAGCAGTATTCTACAGTAGATGAAAGTCAATATTAAGTGTTGGTAACAAATGTTTTGTTGTATCTAGGTCGTACTGGAAGAGCTGGTCACCAAGGAAAAGCTAAAACATTTTTTACAGAAGACGATAAACCACTTTTGCGAAGGTCAGTTTGAACATGAATCTCCAGAAAATTAGATGTTCTGAATTGTCTGGGGATAGCTCCTCTGTTGCTGGTTATATCGAGCAAATGCACGCTTGTATTTTTATGTTAGTTGTTTATGGGAGAGAAGGTAATCTTCAGTATGGCAAAGCATAATCGAGTTGTGCCTCACTACCATTTAAAGTGTGCTTTTATTATGCTTGTATTGTTAATTCAGGTTGAACACCGATTTTTCCAGCCAACGATGGTACGCCCACCAATATATTTTGGACAAAATTACGAGTGTTTAGTTAAAATTCCCTTCCCACATTGCAAGTGGCGAGTGCACTTTCCGGTTGTTTCCCTTCGTGAAAGAATCAACTATGCTCTCAATCTTCTCTCCTGTTTCACAAAGACAATACAGTAAACCCTTGATTTAACGACCCGCTTATAACAGATATTGGATATAGTGGACGGACCTTCCAACCTATCCCCAGCTCCCACCATCTCCCAGACCCCATTCCCGACTCGCAAGAGTCACTCAGCGGGTCAGTATCTCTAGGGAATATGGAGAGATGACATTGGGACCATTCCTCAGACTCATTCAATCAGTTGAGACTCCAGCACTATGTGTCATTTCACTTTAAACTTGGTGCTGATGCTGCGGGTCTGCACCAGTGAGCCCTTCATCATTGGTTCACACGAATGTTGTTGGGGACAGCGGTTTCTTCAGCCCACTGCCAATGACAACGTGCTTGGTCACTGTGGTGTTCCCTCCCCTCTCACCTGCTATCGCTTCCAAGGTGGAGTAGGTTGGAAACTCCAGAAGAGGATGAGGATGCGCGAGCGGAGGGGGACAGGGCCACAATGTGAGCCACGACAACAGCTGTGTCACTGGAACGTGTGGCGAGTGAAGGGTTCGCTGGGGGACTTTGAGTCAGGTGCAGGGTCGGAACAGGGCCTCTAAATGGCCGGGAAGACGGAAGGAGCCGAGGATGGGTTGGCAGGTCATTCCATTTATGTTCAGTTTACATTTTATATTTGTTTAATTTAAGTTTCTGGCACTCTATGGTGTTTTAGAGACATAGGAGGGTGTCATTAGCGGGACAAGTGTCATTTCCAGCATCTATCAGGCTCTTGAACACTACAAAAACACTTTCTAAACTATAAACTGTCTTTGATTACACAAAGAACTTCAAGCTTTTTTGCACACTAATTGGGGCTATTAATTTATTGATTTGTTTTGTTTATTATAAGTTGAGTCGAGTGTTCCATGCCCGTTATGCTGCTGCAAGTAAGAATTTCATTGTTCTGCTGTCGGTACATATAATTAAATACTCTTGATTCTTGAGGTTTTTCTTTGCAGCCCTTGTATAGATGGACACATTAGCCATCCTCCAGTCTTCCAACATTACACCTGTGTTTGACAATGACGTATATTTCAGCCACGATTCATGCATTTCTTCTCTAGCTACCTTAAATTTCCTTGGATATTCCTGATCAGGGTTTGTTGGTCTATTCCACGATGGAATCCAGGCACTCAATGAATATTATTGAAGAAGGGCCTCGACCCGAAATGTCACCCATTCCTTCTCTCCCGAGATGCTGCCTGACCTGCTGAGTTACTTCAGCATTTTGTGAATAAATACACTCAATGAATAAAGTAGTTCTTCATACTTAGCAGTGTTGACCGTGCCATAAATGAGGTTATAATTATATCTTTTGCGAAATGTACTGTTTTTAATTAATTTTCTTTCTGTCTATTCAGCATAGCAAATATCATGAAACAAGCTGGCTGCCCTGTACCTGATTACATGATGCAAATAAATAAATTGCAAAGGTAACTGATTTTAAATATGTATTAACTAAGACAAGGAATGCTATGTCTAGCTGTTTCACTCACTGGGACCATTTGAACTGCGTAAGTGGTCAGAGTTCATTGTTACCCACCATATTGGGCATATGCGGCTTCAAGGTCAATAACAGTACATCACTTCCAAACACGTACTTCCCTAGAAATCGACCTGTATTTACTCCAATGTGGATGCCATGAATTTCTATTAAAAATAGAAAATGGTGAAAATAGCAGGTCATACCAGCAATAACTTTGGGTTTGTAGAAATGTGTAAAAAACCAAAAAAACTTGCTCTGCACATCTCCATAAAACATTCTCCCCCCCAACTTATTATGCCCTCGCGTGTTGGACATTTCCTCCTGGGGGGGGGGAAAGGTTCTGACTGTCGACCCCATCTATGACTCATAATTATATATACTTCTATCAAGTCTCTCCTTAACCTCTGACGTTACAGGGAAAACAATCCAAGTCTATACATCCTCTCCATGTAGGTGAAACCCTCTAATCCAGGCAGTATTCAGGTAAACTGCTTCTGCACTCTCTTCAAAGCTTCCACATCTGTAATTGGGGCGACCAGAGCTGCATGCAATCAATACTCATTATGCAGCCCAACCAAAGTCCTTCGACTTCCTGACTCTTGCACTCATTGCCCCCAGCATACCCTATGCTGCCTTTACCACCCTATCTACTTGTGCTGCCACCTTATGAACGTGGATCCAAGATGCCTTTGCACATCATTGCTGTTAAGGCTCTTGCCAGTAACTGCGTATTCTTTTCTTGCATTCAACCTCCCAAAGAACAACACCTCACACTTGCACGGGATAAACACCATCTGCCATTTCTGCAGCTGCTCCATATTCTGCTGTCTCATCTGACAGCTTTCTTTATTGTTTGCAACTCCTCTGATTTTGGTGTCGTCAGTAAACTTACTCACCAACCCATTTACATTGATATCTAGGTCATTTATATGTATCATAAACAGCAGAGGTCCCAGCACGGATCCCTGCAGAACACCACTGGTCACAGACCTCCATCCAGAACATCTACATTCCACCACAACCCTCTGTCTTCTGTGACTAAGCTAGTTTTGAATCCATACAACCAAGTCATCATGAATGTTGCATATCTTGCCCTTCTGGATCAGCCTTCTGTGAAGGACCTTGTCAAAAGCCTTAATAAAATCCATGGTTACATCACCGCCCTCCCTTCATCCATCTTCTTTGTCACCTCTTCAAAAAACACGATCAAATTAGTGAGAGACAATCTGCTGCACACAAAGCCATGCTGGCTATCCCTAGCCCATTCTCTCCTATTAATCCTATCTCGAAGAATTCTTTCCAATAGTTTACGAACCACTGAGTTGAGGCTCACAGGCTAAGTTTCCTGGATTTTCTCTCCTTCCTTTCTTAAACAAAGGAACAGCATTGGCCACCCTCCAGTCCTCCGGGATATTCCTGTGTCTAGAGAAGTAACAATGAAGAAGTAACAATGAACAAAGCAACAATCAAGGCCCCTGCAATCTCCTCTCTTGCTACTCTCAATTACGTGGGATTGATCCTGTCAGGCCCTGGGGACTTAACCATTAGGCTTGTATACACTGGAATTTAGAAGGATGAGGGGGGATCTTATTGAAACATATAAGATAATTAGGGGATTGGACACATTAGAGGCAGGAAACATGTTCCCAATGTTGGGGGAGTCCAGAACAAGGGGCCACAGTTTAAGAATAAGGGGTAGGCCATTTAGAACGGAGATGAGGAAGAACTTTTTCAGTCAGAGAGTGGTGAAGGTGTGGAATTCTCTGCCTCAGAAGGCAGTGGAGGCCAGTTCGTTGGATGCTTTCAAGAGAGAGCTGGATAGAGCTCTTAAGGATAGCGGAGTGAGGGGGTATGGGGAGAAGGCAGGAACGGGGTACTGATTGAGAGTGATCAGCCATGATCGCATTGAATGGCGGTGCTGGCTCGAAGGGCTGAATGGCCTACTCCTGCACCTATTGTCTATTGTCTATTAATGTTCTTCAGGAGCCTCAGCACTACCTCTATCTCAATCTCAAACTGCCTTACAATATTTGTATTCTTCACACTGATCTCGTTGTCAGCCAAGTCCTCCTCCTTGGTGAATACAGATGCAAAGTACTTGGTTAGTACATGACCTCCATCTTCCGACTCCAAGCATAGATTCCTTCATTGATATTTGAATTGACGACCTATCTTCACTGATTGTGGTCTTTGGATCAGAAAGTCAAGGGTTTGTCCCCCCCCATGCAGGACACTGTCACTGCACTGAGCAGCTCCTTCAGTGACAGACTTCTTCTCCCCAAGTGTGTGAAGGAGAGATATCGAAGGTCCTTCCTTCCTGCTGCCGTCAGACTGCACAATCAGCACTGCTCCCAGCAGACCAATAAATAAAGATAATTGCCGTTTATTTTTTAATGAATGCTTATTTATTTTTGCTATCCACTTTGCTGCTGTAACTCTGCAAATTTCCCTTTTGTGGGACAAATAAAGGATTATTATTATTATTAATTTGTAGGTCCAGGAGTTTGGAGATGAGTTCCAATGACTGTCCATATGAGCAATCTTTAATTTCTGTTTCAATGTCCAGAATGAGAAAAGGTCACAAATTCATGTATTTTGCATTCTTTTAATTTTTTTTTTTTATCCTAGCCCTAAGTCCTACTTTATTTTCTTGATTTACTTTTTCCAAGTTTAGGCATCATTTCACTTGAAGTCCAGAATGCTAAAAGTTCTGTCAAATATCATTTAACTTCCATTGAGAATTTAGATAATGCATTAAATGATTGATTGCTACCTTTACATTGTAGAAGATACATGCTTTAGGTAACTCAGTGGGACAGGCAGCATCTGTGGAGAGAAGGAATTGATGACGTTTCGGGTCGAGACCCTTCTGACTGAGTGAGGGGAAAGGGGAACAAAAGATATAGACTGTACTTTGGAGAAATGAATGGATAACGATAATCGGGGAAATGGGTACACAACAGGCCATTGTTGGCAGTGGGAGAGGTGATAACGAGTACATGGACTGAGGAACTCAACAGGATGACAGTAAAACTAGTACGAAGACTAGGGTGGGGGAGAGATGGAGAGAGAGGGGATGCAAGGGTTACTGCGTGGTTGTACTTTTATCACTGTACATCAGGTAGGATATCCAGTTTTTAAAAATTTCTTTAATCCTTTGAAATCCTCGAATTTCTAGGAATCCTATTTCGAGGATTTCTAATCCTAGGAAATGCTAAGAATTTCTTTAATCCTTGAATAGTGTGACCGTGTAATAATGATTGCCACTTTGCCCTCATTGCAGTAAACAACGGAAAAGGGTCATCAAAAATCCAATCAAACGAGCGACCATCAGGACCACTCCAAAATATTTCCTAGAAATGGCGGCCAGAAAGACGTACGGTTCTTTAAAATCTCATATTTTGAATTAAATTGTATACAATTAAATTATATTTAAGTAACCAACAAATCAAGTAATTTCAGAATCAAAGTTCCCAGTACCCTTTACACGTGACCCGCTGCTAGATTAAATATTGAGAAGGGGTGACAGCCACAGTATACGTTGATCTTGTATGTTGAAATTTATATAAATTCTGATCTGAATATTCAGATCTGTTGTCCTTTTAAATATTAAGCACTTCAGTACTCGTTGGGTCTACTCATCTTTAGTTTATATTTAAATTCTTGCCTTGAGTATGAAGATAAAATTATTGTACTTCAATATAATTTTAATTTAAATGATCAGGACTGTGCATGTTAGGTTAGATGGAAGAGTTATAATATTCATAGGACATGAAATACAATCCTCCATGACAGACTGATATAAAAGTGGTTTTAATTTACTTTTATTCGATGTCTTCGTTTAAACCTTTCAAAGAAAATTGAGTTGCAGTGGGAACGGTCTCTGCGGCCAGCAGTAAGGGGTGGAGATGGAAAGATGTGGTTAGTGGTGGGATCCTGTTGGAGTTTGTGAAAATGTTGGAGGATTATGTGCTGTATGCTATGGCTGATCGGGTACCAGTCTGGAGGTGGGCAAGCTTGTGATCTGTAGCATCCAAGGAGGTGAGGAACCATTTGGTGAGGGCGTGGATCTGGAGTCGAATGAAGTAAAGTTGAGGTTCTGGTTTAGAATACTCTACATAGTTCCCTGAATGTGGCTTTGCAGGTAGATAGGTTAGTAACAAGGCTTTTGACACATTAGTCTTTATCTGTCAGAGAACGGAGTACAGAAATTGGGATGTTATGTTACATTTATTTATTTTTATAGCATCGATACGGAGGTTGCAATCTTAATCTCATTGTACTTGTACAATGACAATAAAGATATTTCAGTGTAAGAAATCCATAAACAGAACTACATTGTCTCTGCCTGCTCATGTCCCACCGAACTTATTTCCACCTACCTCGACTCCATCCTATCCCCTCTGGTCAAATCCCTCCCCACCTACGTCCAAGACACCTCACACGCTCTCCATCTCCTCGATAACTTCCGGTTTCAAGGCCCCCACTCCCTCATCTTTACCATGGATGTCCAGTCACTCTACACTTCCATCCCCCACAAGGATGGTCTCGAAGCCCTCCGTTTCTTCCTTGACCGTAGAACCAGCCAATCCCCATCTACTAACACACTCCTCCGCCTAGCAGAGCTGGTTCTTACCCTTAACAACTCCTGTGACTCCTCCCACTTCCTCCAAACCAGAGGCATAGCTATGGGCACTCGCATGGGCCCAAGCTATGCCTGCCATTTTTGTCGGCTACGTCGAACAATCCCTGTTCCGGGCGTACACTGGCCCCATCCCTGAACTCTACCTCCGCTACATCGACGACTGCATTGGTGCTACCTCTTGTACCCATGCAGAACTCACTGACTTCATACACTTCACTTCCAATTTCCACCCTGCCCTTAAATATACCTGGACTATCTCCGACATCTCCATCCTGTTTTTGGACCTCACCATCTCCATCACAGGACACAGACTAGTGACTGACATCTACTATAAACCGTATAAGAAAATAACTGCGGATGCTGGTACAAAGGGGTCTCGACCCGAAACGTCACCCATTCCTTCTCTCCCGAGATGCTGCCTGACCTGCTGAGTTACTCCAGCATTTTGTGAATATCTACTATAAACCCACTGACTCGCACAGCTATCTGGACTACACGTCTTCCCACCCTGTCTCCTGCAAAAAGTCTATCCCCTACTCCCAATTCCTCCCTCTACACCGCATCTGCGCCCGGGTTGAGGTGTTTCACACTAGGGCATCAGAGATGTCCTCATTCTACAGGAAACGGGGCTTCCCCTCTTCCACTATAGATGAGGCTCTCACTAGGGTCTCTTCTACATTTCGCAGCTCCGCTCTTGCTCCCCCTCCCCCCATTCGTAACAAGGACAGAATCCCCCTTGTCCTCACCTTCCACCCCATCAGCCAGCGTATCCAACAAATCATCCTCCAACATTTCTGTCACCTCCAACGGGACGCCACTACTGGCCACATCTTCTCATCTCCCCTTTCTGCGTTCCGCAGAGACCGTTCCCTCTGTAACTCCCTGGTCCACTCGTCCCTTCCTACCCAAATCACCCCATCCCCGGGCACTTTCCCCTGCAACCACAGGAGATGCAACACCTGTCCCTTTACCTCCTCCCTCAACTCCATCCAAGGACCCAAACAGTCTTTCCAGGTGAGACAGAGGTTCACCTGCACCTCCTCCAACCTCGTCTATTGCTTCCGCTGCTCTAGATGTGAACTTCTTTACATCGGTGAAACCAAACACAGGCTCGGCGATCGCTTCGCTCAACACCTTCGCTCAGTCCGCCTTAAACAACCTGATCTCCCGGTGGCTGAGCACTTCAACTCCCCCTCCCACTCCCAGTCTGACCTTTCTGTCATGGGCCTCCTCCAGTGCCATAGTGAGGCCCACCGGAAATTGGAGGAACAGCACCTCATATTTCGCCTGGGCTCCTTGCAGCCCAGTGGTATGAACATTGACTTCTCCAACTTTAGATAGTTCCTCTGTCCCTCTCTTCCCCTCCCCCTTCCCAGATCTCCCACTGTCTTCCTGTCTCCACCTATATCCTTCCTTTGTCCCGCCCCCCTGACATCAGTCTGAAGAAGGGTCTCGACCCGAAACGTCACCCATTCCTTCTCTCCTGAGATGCTGCCTGACCTGCTGAGTTACTCCAGCATTTTGTGAATAAATATTTAATTTCATTTCATTTGTACAAGATTTTGGTGAGGCTGCACTTGGAGAATTGTTTTCAGGTTGAGTCACCTTGCTATAGGAAAGATGGCAATAAGCTGGAAAGAGTGCAAAGAATATTAATGAGGATGTGGGGGCTTGAGCTGCAAGGTGAGATTGGGCTGTTTGGGAGTTTATTCCTTGGAGTCCAGGAGGCTGAGGAGTATTTTTGAAGTGTATAAAACTATGAGGGGAAAGGATAAGTCGTAATCCCAGGGTAGTGGAATCAAGAACTAGGTTTAGGGTGAGAGGGGAAAGATTTACTCGTCGGCTGAGAGCAACATTTTCAGAGGGTGGTGGGTATATGGAACAAGCTGCCAGATGACAATAAATGAGGCAGGTACAATAATATTTAAGATACTGTGCTGGAGTAACTCGGCGTGTCAGGTAGCATCTCTGAAGAACGTTGGTAATGTTTCCGTTTGGGATCCTTCTTTTGACTGATTGTGGTGGGGCAGGAGAAAGATTTGGCTGGAAGAGAGATGGGGCAGGAGAAAGCCTGCCAAGTGATGCAAGTTGGAGGGGAAGGTTGATACACAGATGATTGGACATATTTCATAGAGCTGAAAAGACTAAAGGTGCGAGATAAATATGGAAGGACAAAATGTAAAGTCAGAGGAAGGCATATGGGTCAGGTGAAGAGAAAGCATTGATTGAAGGTGTGGATCTGGCAGACGATAAAGTGAAGTTGAGGTCCTTTGCAGATCTGGGTGAATGAGGCCCTGAGCTGCGGGAAAGACAGCGAGGACCTTCTGGTGCCGGTGCATGGTGGAGAGTATAGCACGCAGGGCACAGAAGAACTCTTGGAAGAAACAACAATGGTGGATGGAATTCAGGTACCTGAAATCCTAGTTGGGCCCGAACTGGGAGGCCTGGAAATGAAACTGGAAGCCATGAGGTACTAGATGGTGGTGTAGGCAAGTGCTGAGGATACACATGTGGCTGTCAAAACAATCCGGGTCAGAACATAGTCATAGAACAGGAGAGCAACAGGAATGACAGAGGGGGAGCATCGAGAGATGGTGTGGCAGAACTCCCATCTGAGAGAGCAGGATAACTTTTTCAAGACAGGCATACCTTGAGGAGATTTTGCAGTGGTGAAAAAATGAACTGCAGATACTGGTCTACCAAAGCAGCTGTGGCCCTCGCTCACCCAGATCTGCAATGGACCTCAACTTTAATTTATCCTCCGCAGAGTCCACTGCTTCAATAAATGCGTCATCACTCACCTGACATATTCCTCCTCCTGTCCTTGCCTTTTATCTTTACTCTCCAGCATTTGTCCAACCATCAAAACTCCGCCTTCACCTATATGAACCTATCGTTCACCAAGCTTTGTCCTACCCCTCCTCTCTTCCAGCTTCCTCTCCTCCCTCCCCACCACAGCAATGTCTAAAAAAGGGTCCCAACACGAAACGTGACAGCGATGCTGTCTGACCTGCTAAGTTACTCCAACACTTGGTGTTTATTTGTAAACCTGCTTCTGCAATTCCTTGTTTCAACATTTAAAAGACATTTGGACAGCAACATGGATAGGAAAGGTTTAGAAGCCTATGGGCTGGGCACGTGCAAATGGGACTAGCTTAGATTGGCTTTCTGGTCGGCATGGGCAAGTTAGGCAGATGGGCCTGTTTCTGTGATGTATGGTGCTCAAAACAGAAAATGGGTATACTTAACAGGTCAGGTAACATCTGTAGAGAGAAACCATGTTAACCTTTCAGATTGATGACCTTTCATCAGCATGCCTGCATTTAAAAAAAAGAATAATTTCCTGAGTGAAGCATATTCGATCATTCTGAACATGTGATAGCTACAACAGCCTAATTCTGGCCATTTATTGCTGAGGCGCAAATGCTAATTGCAAAATGGAATATTAATTGTATTAACTAAAATTTGCGATAATTGAAGTAATTGTAAATAAGAATACAAAAAAAATTAATGTTGCAACATATTTCTTGCTGAGCCTCAACTTACGAGCAGGGAATTTATCATTTTTATTTTGGTGCTTACAGAAAGCTGATTCAGAAAAGCAAGAAGAAAAAAGAAAAGTCCAAAGAAAGTGTGACTATCAACAGTTTTTAACAAGGTTCCAGATTCATGAGACACGACCTCCCACGCACAAAACCATGTCCCTAATCATCCCTTGTCCATCTAACTGCATGTATATCTTTTCCATCAGAATACTCCCTGGTAACGTTCTAACCACAGATGTTATGCTGAAGATTGTTTTCGCTGCCGTTTTGAAAGAAAAAAAAAGTTTCTAAATATTTTAAGATATTTTGTATGTGCTAAAGAGTGCAGTGCCATCAATGTGAAATATTGCAATATTGTAATTTCTTTATGGTATGTTTCAGCCTTTTTAGATTTAACAGATGCTGCAGTATTATATACTGATATTAACCTGAGGATGTGAATTTAACATACATTTTTTCTCTCATATGGAAAATTGCAGTCTGGATACTTTAATTTGTAGTTTAGGTTATTTCCAGTAAGAATTTGTTGCATAGAAATTACAAACTGGTGTAGTTACAGCAAAACTATCTCTGAAATCCTAAAAATTGATCAGGTGATTTCTCATAAATGCCAAAATTGTTTTTCAAATTTTAAATATCCATCATTAAAGTAATGTGTACAATTTGGCTTTAACACGGACTGTTTACATTATCTCTTCTGAAACGGAACGCTGAAATTCTTTCTTGCAGGCGCACAATAGGTCTGTAAGCACAGTACTCAATAGATAACATAATAAATAAACAAACAAAATAAAGTTCAATCAAAAAAATATGGTGCAAAACCAAAACAAAGCACTTTTTCATACAAAGAGTGGTGGGTGTATGGAACGACCTGCCAGAGGAAGTAGTTGAGGCTGGGACTTTCGGAATGTTTAAGAAACAGTTCATCAGGTACTTGGAAAGGCCAGGTTTGGAGGGATATGTGCCAAATGCAGGCAGGTGGGACGTGTTTGTCGGAGTGGGCAAGTTGGGCTGAAGGGCATGTTTTCATTCTGTATCACTCTATGACTATGACTAGTGTAGAAGGGGCATGTTGGTCAGAGTGGGCAAGTTGGGCCAAAGGGCCTGTTTTCATACCCTATGACTAAAGCTTAAGTCCCTAGTGCAACCAAGTCTTAGTGTTGACTCGGATCTGTTTCTGTTACGACTTTCGGGGAATGTTTGATTTGGAGCACGTTCCCTCTGTACATTAATACTCACAATTGTCTTGTCATTAATTACATATATTCCCCTTGCATTCAACCTCACAAAGTGCAGCATCTCTCACTTGCTTGGATTAAACTCTATCTGCTATTTCTCGGTCCATTTTTGCAGCTGGCTTGAGTTTTTCAAAGTAGTAGCCAAAAAAGGTTGAGGGCAAACCCATAGACATTGTCTATATGCATTTCAGTAAGTCATTTGATAAGGTTCTGTATGGCAGGCTGTTCTGGAAGGTGGGATTGCATGGGATCCAGGGAGAGCTAGCCGACTGCGTAGAGAATTGGCTTCATGGAGGATGGTTTCGTGGTGGAGGATTTTGTTGAGACTAGAGGCCTATGACTCGAGGATCGGTGCTGGGCCCATTGCTGCTCGTGTTTTATATCAGTGATTTGGATGAGAATGTATAAGACATGATCAGTAAGTTTGCAGATGAAAGTAAAATGGGTGGTATGGATCGTAACATGGTTATCAAAAAATACAGCATGATCTTGATCAGCAAGGCAAGTGATCAGAGGAATGGTTAATGGAGTTTGATACAGGTAAGTTAGACACAAAATGCTGGAGTAACTCAGTGGGACAGGCAGCAGCTCTGGAGAGAAGGAATGGGTGATGTTTCAGGTCGAGACCCTTCTTCAGGTAAGTACAAGGTATTGCATTTTGAACCTTCACAGTAAATGGCAGGGCCCTAGGGAATATTGTAGAGCAGAAGGAATGATTAGTGCAAGTAAATAATTCTCTGAAAGTAGTGTCACAGATAGATAGGGTGGCTAAGAAGGCTTTCAGTACATTGGCCTTCATCAGTCAGTGAGTATAGAAGTCGGGATGTTATGTTAAAGTTGCACAGCATGTTGTTGATGCCGCAATGGGAGTACTGTGTTCAGTTTTAGTCACCCTACTTTAGGAAGGATGTTGTTAAACTAGAAAGAGAGCAGTGAAGATTTACGAAGATGTTTCCAGAACTCGATAGCCTGAAATATAGGCTAGGACTTTATTCCTTGGAGTGCAGAAGGGTGAGGAATCTCCCTCTAGAGGTATGTAAAATCATGAGGGGAATAGATAAAGTGAATGTGCAGTATCTTTTACCCACAGTAAGTAAATCAAGAACCCCAACAGAAAATGGAGAGGCATGGTCAGAACCACTTTCTCAGAGTGGAAAAATCATGTATTGGAGGGCATAGGTATATGGTGAGAGGAGAAAACTTTAAAGATGTGCAGTGCAACATTTTTATATACGATGGTGAGTGCCTGGCTCTCGGTGCTGGGGTTAGTGATAGAGGCAGAGAGGATTATGGCGTTTAAGAGGCTTTTCACTCGGCATTGCAGGGAATAGAGAGGTGTGGATGATGTTCAGGTTTTTAAGAGATGGTCTTGGCATTATGTTTGGCACAGATTGTGGGCCAATGGGCCTGTTCTTGTACTGCACTGTTCTGGTTTAAAAGACACTTGGACAGGTGAATGCTTGGAAATATTAGGAATGATATGGGCCAAATTTGGGCAGGAGGGACTGGCATCGATGGGACATCTTGATATGGATGTTGGGCGAAGGGCATATTTCTGTGCTCTATATCCTGCTGTATATTTTAATGACCTTTCTCACAGTCAGAAACTATCCACTGCTCATAGACATTCAGCCTGAATAACCCTCTTCCACCACAACCCGAAATGTATCTTTGTACGGTATATTTGATGTATAGGGATGGCCTACGACTTGAAACTCGATGCCGTCCATCAGTTCACATACCTCGACTCCACCATCACCGACAACCTCTCCTTGGACACAGAGATTGACAAGAGGATCGGGAAGGCAGCTACAACTCTCGCTCGCCTCACAACTCGAGTGTGGACCAATCCAAAGCTGACGGTGAAGACCAAGAAAGCAGTCTACAACGCCTGTGTCAACAGCACGCTGCTGTACGGCAATGAGACATGGACTACATATGCCAGACTGGAGAGAAGACTCAACACCTTCCACCTTAGAAGCATCCACCGTATCCTGGGTATATCCTGGTAAGACAGTGTCCAACGCCGAGATTCTGTCTCGCGCTGGCCTTCCGAGTATGTACACTCTACTCAGGCAGCGCAGGCTGCGGTGGCTGGGCCATGTCCACCGCATGGAGGATGGCCGTATTCCAAAAGACATCCTCTATGGAGAGCTAACATCTGGGGGGGAGAACCATTGGTCGCCCCCAGCTACGTTACAAGGATGTCTGCAAGAGAGATTTGAAGGCGCTCGACATCTATGTGGAGTCCTGGGAGAGCCTTGCAACTGACCGTACGAGGTGGAGAAGTACCCTGAACCAACATCTCAATACGGGGGAAGAGAAACTGATGAACACAGCGGCAGACAAGCGAGCACACAGAAAGGAGTGCAGCAACTTCAACAAACCAGAGACCACACACAAATGTGACCTTTGCAATAGACAATAGGTGCAGGAGTAGGCCATTCGGCCCTTCAAGCCAGCACCGCCATTCAATGTGATCATGGCTGATCATTCTCAATCAGTACCCCGTTCCTGCTTTCCCCCCATACCCCCTGACTCCGCTATACTTAAGAGCTCTATCTAGCTCTCTCTTGAATGTATTCAGAGAATTGGCCTCCACTGCCCTCTGAGGCAGAGAATTCCACAGATTCACAACTCTCTGACTAAAAAAGTTCTTCCACATCTCTGTTCTAAATGGCCTACCCCTTATTCTTAAACTGTGGCCCCTGGTTCTGGACTCCCCCAACATTGGGAACATGTTTCCTGCCTCTAACATGTCCAACCCCTTAATAATCTTATACGTCTCGATAAGATCCCCTCTCATCCTTCTAAATTCCAGTGTATACAAACCTAATCGCTCCAGTCTTTCAACAGAGACTGTCACTCCTGCATTGGTCTCTTCAGCCACACGCGACGCTGCTCCAGCCAAGGTGTGGAGCAAGCCAAGGTGTGGAGCAAGCAGCCAACTAGGATGCATCACCCATGGTCAGCTATGACCGAGCGGGCCTAAGACGAAGGAGGGATAGCCTGCAAACCAAAGCTTTTAACTGTACCTCAGTACATGTGACAGTAATAATCACAAACTAAACCTGCCAGTTTTAGATGTCCCCAGCATGGCAGCTTTTCACAGCATCAACTCTGCCAAGCTCCCTCATAATCTTACGTTTCAATTAGCTAAATTGTCATTCTAAACTCAAATGAATATACTACTTATGCTCAGGAGGTTATTTTAAGTCCATGTCAGTAGAACAGACTGGTATGTACACATTTATTCAATCTTCCCTCATTAAGCATCTGCTTTATCCCAGGGATCAATCTGGTGGATTTATTTGTTTTACTTCTAAGGCAGATATATTCTTAAAAATAACAGGTTGCAGTGCTTTGAGTGTGGTCTCCGCATTGCCCTGCAGACTTTAGCATAGCATTCTTCTATTTATACTCCACTCTCCCTTGTCATAAAGACCAAAACTACATTTGCTTTCCAAATGATTTGCCGTAAGTGTCTGAGCTCCAACAATGGTCTCCACCATTGGAATGTGGTGCTTTTATTTTATTTTCCTTCGATTTTAACCAGCATCTGCGTTTTTTTTCTCCTCCACTTGCTCTATTGCAATCCTTTGCTTGTTCAGCTTGTATATGTCTTGGATACCTGAAGTGATTGGTTTCTTTTAAACAAAATTGTTTTAATTTACCTTGAGTTATGCTAAAGGAGCCTCATGGCATAAGAATACTTATTTTAACACAATCTGGTAGTTGATTACATTTTAATCTCTGATTCTTCATATCAATGCACCTTTATCTCAAAAGCTGATATAAATTACATGATCGTTTACACATTTAAACCGTCTGCTGCCTTTCATCATGAATTTAGACATTTCATTTAGACATTGAACAGGTAAAGCAGAAAGACGACATACTAATTGTCATAAGAAGACGATTTTTCCAATATTTTTCAGTCCATCAGAAAATGTGAATGAACCAAGAAAATAACATTAATAATTAGAATTACCCTAATCTATCCCCTACTCCCAATTCCTCCGTCTACGCCGCATCTCCACCCAATATGAGGTGTTCCATATTAGAACATCCGAGATGTTCTCATTCTTTAGGGAACGGGGTTCCACTCTCCCAACATCGATGAGGCCCTTGTGTCTCCTCGATACCCCGCAGCTCAGCCCTTGCTCCCCATTCCCCCTAGTCACAACAGAGTCCCCCTAGACATTACCTTCCACCCCATCAGCCATCGCATACAACACACAATCCTCTGAAATTTACGCCACCTTCAGCACGATCCCACCACTAGCCACATTATCCCATCTCTACCCCTTTCCGCCTTCCGCAGAGACTGTTCCCTCCGCAACTCCCAGGTTAACTCATCCCTTCCCACCCAAACCCTGGTTAACTCATTCCTTCCCACCCAAACCACCCCCTCCTCAGGTACCTTCCCCTGCAACCGCAAAAGATGCAACATCTGTCACTATACCTCCTCCCTTGACTCTGTCCAGGGACCCCAACAGTCCTTTCAGGTAAGGCAGAGATTCACTTGCACCTCCTTGAACCTCATCTATGGTATCCGTTGTTCAACATGTGGACTCTTACACATCGGCGAGACCAAACGCAGACTGGCCGATCGTTTCCCAGCGACTAGCGACTAGCGACCAGGATATCATCCAAATAAATAAAAACAAAAGACAATTCCCGACCGACATGGTCCATAAGCCTCTGGAACGCCTGTGCCGCGTTTTTCAAACCGAAAGGCATACGCAACCATTCGAACAACCCGAACGGAGTGATCGTGGCGGTCTTTGGTACGTCTTCCGGATGCACAGGAATTTGGTGGTACCCCCGCACCAAATCAATTTTGAAAAACACCGTAGCACCTTCCAGACTAGACGAGAAGTCCTGGATGTGCGGTATGGGGTAGCGGTCGGCAGTGGTGACGGCGTTAAGACGCCGGTAATCTCCACATGTTCTCCACCCCCCAGATGCTTTGGAGACCATATGCAACGGAGAGGCCCACGGGCTGTCGGAACGACGGACAATGCCCAGTTGTTCCATCTTCAGGAATTCTTCACGCGCAACCATCAGTTTGTCTGGCGGCATTCTCCGGGCCCGAGCGAAAACGGGGGGCCCCTCGGTGGGAATATAATGGACAACGCCATGCTTTGCAGATGGAGCGTCGAAACTCAGCCAGGACCGCAGCATACAGGCCGGAGGCCGCGACTACGGCCTGGACAGTCGGGCTGGGCGGGGTGGCAGGTGGTGGAGCAGCGGGCTCATCGCTGCTAGCGGAGGATCGAAGGCCTTTACCTTGGACATCGGCCACTAGCGAAAAGGCCCAGAGAAAATCTGCGCCCAGGATCGCCTGACCAACTTCCGCGATGATAAACGACCATTTGTAAGTACAGGTACCGAAAGACAGAGACATTGCCCGCGTACCAATGGTGCTACCGTTGACCGCGATGAGGGTAGGCCCTCTCTTACCTGATCGAGGTTCGAGATCGGTCGGCGGTGCGATGCTTACTATGGCTCCTGTATCGACTAAGAACTCTGTGCCTGTGAATCAATCCACGACGTAGAGGCAGCGGTTCTGGCCAATCGCAACTGCCTCTATGTACGATCGGCCGAGGCATTTCCCGAGAAAGTGCAAGGTGAGCGGCAGTTGCGGGCTTCTCCACCCCATTGCAGATCATAATAACACCAGCCGCGCTTGTGCGGATCCTTTTGGCGGGGTTTTGGAGAAATGGCGGGAGTCGCGGCGCCATCTTGGTGTCGCGGCGGGCTGCCCGATGGTGCCGAGACTCTGTTGATCGAACTGTACTTTCTCGATTTCGACGCCATGAGCGCATCGGCTTTCTCCGCGTATGCCACGGGATCCTCGAAAGAACAATCCGTGAGCATAAGCCTAACGTTTTCTGGGAGTTGCTCCCGGAATGCCTGCTCAAACATGAGGCAATCCTTGTGCCCGCCTGCCAGCGCCAACATTTCGGCCATGAGGACGGACGGCAGCCGATCTCCGAGATCTGGTAGATGCATAAGCCTCTCGGCTCGATCGTGCCTACTAAACCTGAAGGTTCGAAACATGATTACCTTCAGCGCTTCGTACTTGTCGTCTGTAGGAGGGGAGGTGATGAACTGCATCACACGCGCGGACGTCTCAGGCGGTAGGGCACTCACCAGGTAGTAATATTTCGTCTCGTCCACCGAGATGCCTCTCAGATGGAACTGCGCTTCAGCATGCGCAAACCAAAGGTGTGGTTGGTGCGCCCAAAACGGAGGAAGATGAACGCTGACCGCGCTCAGCTGCGGTACGCCGGCCGTTAGAACCGGAACAGGGACGTCGTGTCCCTGCATGGTAGGTGATCGGCTAGATCCACGTCGGGGTCACCAATATGGCGAGTCTGAAGGCTTGTAACTTTGTCAAAGAAGTTTATTGCGGTAGCCATATTCAGTTACAAAGATAACAACCGAGATCGCAGACGACCATTAAACTTAAACTATTCACATCGAAGTCCTCTTCCAACTGACTGGTTTTGGGCGCCAAAACCACCACGTGACCTTGCTGGCCAATCTGAGGGTTCGACTCTTTGGACCAATCCCTATGGTCGCTACAATACGCTGGCTGGTGGGGTGGAAAGTGAGAACGAGGGGGATTCTGTCCTTGTTACGAGAGGGGGATGGGGAGCAAGAACGGAGCTGCGGGATGTAGAAGAGACCCTAGTGAGAGCCTCGATAGACAATAGACAATGTCTATGATGGAAGAGGGGAAGCCCCGTTTCCTGAAGAATGAGGACATCTCTGATGCCCTAGTGTGAAACACCTCATCCCGGGCGCAGATGCGGCGTAGATGGAGGAATTGGGAGTAGGGGATAGACTTTTTGCAGGAGACCGGGTGGGAAGAGGTGTAGTCCAGATAGCTGTGCGAGTCAGTGGGTTCAACTCCCATACCTAGCCTGGGACAGACACATAAACCAAATTGCCACAAAAGCAAACAGAACTTTGGGCCTTCTCCGGAGAAATTTATCCGGTTGTGACAACCACCAAATGAGGTAGCGTACAAAACACTTGTACAATACAATATATCTTCTGAGCTCTGTGGACTACCCGCTGAAGAGCTCTCCTCTCTGCCTCCGTGCAGCTGAGGTACCATACAGGGATGCCATGTGTTAGGATGCTCTCTAGGTAGAAGGTCGTCATCAACTGTTGGGGCAGATCAGACAGTTGCCAGACAATATGGGACCCTCACCAGAAAAATAAAAATTTCAGCCTTGACAAGGTTCAGAGGTGAGCAGCACGGTTTGCTTGTGACGACTACTCAAGACAGTCAAGCATCTCCCATATGTTAAATCGTCTTGGCTGGGAGTCGCTGGAGTCGAGATGCACCAAATTTCGCTTATGTACTGTCTACAAGGAGATTCATGGCATCATCCCCAGTAACATATCATACTTCATTCAATCCAATACCCAGAAATTTACAAGACAGTCCTCGGGTCACTTCATTTGTACTAGAATTAGAGCAAAAAAAATAGCTACCTTCAGTCACTATATCCATGGACTATCCCAAAGTGGAATATCTTGCCCGACACCACCAGAGATGCATCAACCTTGTCACTCTTCAAGTCACAGCTCGACAACTTGGACATGGATCATCTCACCAAATTTGCCCACATAAAAATCTAAATAAACCTTTTGCAACCAGTACCCAGGCGAGCGAAACCTGCATGAAATAGCCCAGCTGTTGCTGGTTGTGCAGTAGAAAGCAGAAAACGTCACCCACCAGGGGGCGCCACAGGATGGCTGCCTCGCCTACAGTCTGTCCTTTTCAAACTTGTTATTTTTGGTAAGTTTTAAAAGTTTGTGTAAATGTTCTCTGGTATGTTTTATGTGGGGTGTGCGAGGGGTTCGAGGGAAACTTTTTTTTAATCTCTTACCTTGCCGGAGATGCGATTGTTTTCCGAATCGTATCTCTGGTCGCTCTGTGGCCTAACATCACGGAGCTGGAGGTCTTGCCTGGGACTGACCTTGAGTCCCCGCGGGGGCGTGGACTTATCATCTGAGCCTGCGATCCCTTGCCTGGGATCGATGCTCCAATGCAGCCTGCGGACTTTGACATCAGGAGCTCGCAGTCTCAGGTTGAGACCGGTCGGGAGCTCCAAAAGCTGCACGAGGTTCGACTGGTCTCGACCCGGGGTAGATCGCCAGCGCAGGGGAGCTGAGATCCCCCCCGATGCAGGAGCTTGATCGCCCCGACGAGGAAGGCTCGCCACCGGCTACGGGATTAAGATCATCCCGTCAACGGAAGGTCAGAGCCCCCGACCGTTGGAGGACAATGAAGGGAGAGATTGGGCTGTTTTTCACCTTCTATCACAGTGAGGAATGTGGAGGAGTCACTGTGGTGGATGTTCATGTTAAAATGTATTTTGTGTGTCTTGTTGCTTTTTATTGTTATCATCATATCATATCATATATATACAGCCGGAAACAGGCCTTTTTCGGCCCTCCAAGTCCGTGCCGCCCAGCGATCCCCGTACATTAACACTATCCTACACCCACTAGGGACAATTTTTACATTTACCCAGCCAATTAACCTACATACCTGTACGTCTTTGGAGTGTGGGAGGAAACCGAAGATCTCGGAGAAAACCCACGCAGGTCACGGGGAGAACGTACAAACTCCTTACAGTGCAGCACCCGTAGTCAGGATCGAACCTGAGTCTCCGGCGCTGCATTCGCTGTAAAGCAGCAACTCTACCGCTGCGCTACCGTGCCACATGACAGTATGGCAAAACATACTTGGCTAATAAAGTTTTATTATGATTGTGATTGATTGTGATTCCTTCTTTCCAGAAATGCTGCCTGTCCCACTGAGTTACTCTGGCACTTTGTGTCTATCTTCGGTGTAAACCAGCATCTGCAGTTCCTTCCTGCACATAATTAGAACAATATATGTTGCTGAATAATAACATTCCCTCGGTCTCGGACTAGTGCTGCATTAAACGAAAAGTAAAACCGTGCATGAGTTAAAATGATGTGTGTTACATTGAAATTGCGTGTTTTTAAACTGAAGGCTTGGTTTACACACAGTTCTGCTGCTTTGGCATTGATTGACAGGCGGCTGGGCGCTGACCTGTGGGAGGCGGGGTTGAACCCGGAAGTGGTTGGTGGTTGACAAGGAGCTGGCCCAAGATGGCGTCGCGACCAGGATCGGGTGGCGGCGGCAGAGGGAGAGGGTAGGTGGTGGTGGGAGAGGGTAGGTGGTAGGCGGTGGTGGGAGAGGGTAGGTGGTGGGAGAGGGAGAGGGTAGGTGGTGGGAGAGGGAAGGTGGTGGTGGCAGAGGGTAGGTGGTGGTGGGAGAGGGAGAGGGTAGGTGGCGGCGGCAGAGGGAGAGGGTAGGTGGTGGTGGTGGCGGCGGCGGCAGAGGGAGAGGGTGGGTGGTGGCGAGGTTGGAGGCGGCGGGTTGTTGGCGCGGCAGCGCCGCTCCATTCGCGTTTAATGCGGCGAGTGAGAGACTCAACACTCGGCGGCTCAGTCCGCCGGCGGCTGCGTAACTTTTCCGCTCCTCACCCTCAGTCCCCCCGCCAGCCCTCGCTCCCCATTCCCCCCAATCCGCTCTCAGCCTGAAATTAACCAAAGCCATCCCCTCCCTTATTCTTGTTAAAATGGGCAGAGTAGAAGAAAGGGCAGGAATGTAATCCCTCTTCCCAAACTGGAGTTGCTGTTTAATCTGAAGGGGAACGTGATGTTCTGCACATTTGAATAATTGATGTTGTGGAACGATATCGGCCCTTCATGCATCTTTCATCTGACGTTATCCCTTTTCATCCAACATTATTAATTTAGATGCAACTTGCTTGATTAGAAAGGGATTCAACAATTTGATCGTTGTTTTCCCGATTCTCAGTTCTTCAGCTCCCTCGCGTTTAAAATAATGATAGTGTAGTAAAAACATTCAATAAATCAATAATTGTATTCCAATAATCATGACAATGCGAAGTTTCTCAGGGTTGGGTTGATTGAATAAAACAGCTTTGAAATTGTCTGGTTTGTATCCCCAGTGTGTAAAAGTCTGTACAGCATGAGCTATATTTTTTGATGCTCAGCAGGCCTGGCTACACCTAATGTTTAGTTTTGGACACAACTGGCATGAATGAATGGTTGATTTTTCTGCTGGCTCGTTGATCACTGCTTACCAAAAAAATCCATGTAGCAAAACATGAAAGGAGAATTTGTTCCCTACAATTCTTTTTTACTCTGCTATTTTAGATAACCATACAGTCATCTATCAGATGTAGTAATGATCAGCCATGATCACATTGAATGGCGATGCTGACTCGAAGGGCCAAATGGCCTATTCCTGCACCTATTGTCTATGTACCTATGTAATGTAGTGGTTAAGTTACTGGAGTATCAGCCAAAGTTCAGGGCCAAAGGAATGGATTTACATTCCAGTGTGGTAACTGAGGATGTTGATGTGTCAACTGTGATGAACGTTTGTGTTGGGGTTATGTGTCTTGTGTTCTTTTTTTTGTGTGACTGCTATGTAATTTTGTTCAGTACCTTGGTACCGAATGACAAATAAAGCTCTGTTGACTGTTAAGTTCAGATAATTAAATCTTGAACTACTTTGCAACTGCTTTTTTTTTGTTAAGACTTATTAGAATCACTTTTTAAAGAAAAAATATCATTCCTGTCTGGTTTATATGTGACAATGAATCAACCAAACTGGTTGGCCCGTGACTGCCTTCTATATTCAAGGGCAATTGGAAATATTATGAATGAATAAAGTAAACGTTAGGGCCACCAGTTTTATTTTAAGGCAGACATTTTGAAAACCACCTCCATGATAAAAATAAATGTAATTCAAACATTGCTAATGTCAAACTAATCATTGTCAAAAATGAATACCATGTTCCCGCTGTATACTTTGCCATGTTTCTTCTTTTCCTCATTCCATCCCCTGCCTGGTCATATTGTTATGCTTCCACCTGTAATTGGCTGGAAATGGGATTCAAGTGGATGGCATTACTAGTTTAGCTTTACGCTAATCTAACAGTAAATGATTACTGCATTGAACAAGATTCAGGAAGATAAAGTCAGATAGGGCCTCTCAGGAATATTTTAATATGAATATTCTAACACCCTCACAGGGTGTTTTCTGGCTTAAGGTCTGTGACTAGTGGTGGTCCGCAGGGATCTGTACTGCAATCGTTTTTTGTGATATATATATATATATATATATATATATGAATGATTCAGACTTCAATGTAGATGGGTTGGTTAATGAGTTTGCAGATGACACGAAAATTGGTAGAGTTGTGGTCAGTGAAGAAGGCTGGCAAAGTATACAGCGGGAAATAGATGAGTTGCAGATATTGGCAGATAGAGTTTAATCCATGTGTAGGAAAAAATCTGCAGATGTTGGTTTAAATCAAAGATAGACACAAAATGCTCGAGTAATTCAGCGGGAAAGGCAGCATCTCCAGAGAGAAGGAATGGGTGACGTTTCGGGTCAAGAAGGGTCTGAAGAAGGGTCTTGACCCAAAACAGGCTCTTCAGTCCAACCTGCTCACACCGGCCAACATGTCCCATCTACACTAGTCCCACCTGTTTGGGTTTGTCCCATCTCCCTCTAAACCTGTCCCATCCATGTACCTCGCTAACTTTTTTTTAACGTTGGGATAGCACCTGTCTCAACTACCTCCTCTGGCAGCTTGTTCCATGCACCCACCACCCTTTGTGCGAAAAAGTTACTCTTCAGATTCCTATTAAATCTTTTCCCCTTCACCTTAAACATATGTCCTCTGGTCTTCGATTGCCCTAGTCTGGGCAAGAGACTGTGTACATCTACCCAATTTATTCCTCTCATGGTTTTATACACCTCTATAAGGTCACCCCTCATCCTCCTGCACACCAAGGAATTAAGTCCCAGCCTACTCAACCTCTCCCTATAGCTGAGATCCTCATAAATCTTCTCTGTACCCTTTCCAGTTTGACAATGTCTTTCCTATAACTTTTGCTTTTTATTCTTGGAATACCTGCAGTTTTCCTTAGGGATCAAATAATATATCTCAGTTCAAGCAAAGTTAGTATAGAATTGTGTTAATGGGTTGAAAGTGCTTTGAGAGCCTTATTAACAAGAAGCATAGATACAGTTGTGAAAAATAAAACCATTAGGTTAACCAGGTTAAAAAAAAAATGTTTATTCCTTTGATCAAACTTAATCCAGAACAGCATATCTGGTTTCTGGAATAATATAAAACAATCACATGGTGCTTAATATTTTATAGATACAACATGAAATTCTGACTTGCACACAATCAGATTTTATTTTTGTTTGTGACCTGATCTCTAGGTTTAGGATTTGGAGGTTAACTTGGCATCATGTTCAGCACAAACCCTGTGGGCCGAAAGGCCCATTCCTGTGCTGGATTGTACTATGTTCTGGATAACTATTTTCATTTATAACATTCACAAGGAATTTCAGTTCATAATTGTTTCTCACATTTTAACAAAAGGGACAGTACAATATATTAGTTGTACATTGCATAGTGATTTTAGGTTGAATAAATGATGTGGAAGCCATGAGTTTAAAATCCCACAACGGAAGGTTGTGAACAATTATTTCTGCAGCACTGAGCAGATGCCACAAATAAATGTCACATAAAAGGAAGGTATTTATTCACAAAATGCTGGAGTAACTCAGCAGGTCAGGCAGCATCTCAGGAGAGAAGGAATGGGTGACGTTTCGGGTCGAGACCCTTCTTCAGACACTACAATGTCACATAAAAGATTTGTTGATTTGATTCTAAGCATTGATGTGACCATATGACTCAGAGGTCACTTGAATAGAACTTCTAAGTATCTCTTGATATGAAAAAAATATTCAAGGCATTATGTGATAACTTATAAACTGAAGCTTTAGATCCTTAGAAAAAAAAAGACAAAATGCTGGAATAACTCACTGCATCAGACAGCATCTTTGGAGACCACGGATAGGCAATGTTTCGGGTCGGGAGCCTTACGGGAAAAAGCATGGCAAGTGATAGGTGGATATAGGAGAGGGGAAGGTAAATAGACACATGGTTGAACAAAGGCGAAAGAGGAAACGACAAAGGGCTGTGAGATTAGGAGAAGTGTGAGATGTGAAGCTAGGGTGTAGGTGGAAGAGAATGGGGAGTGAAAAGGGGCTGAGATTGTAAGGGAATGGGTGTAGTTTCTAGTTGCTTCTGTAGATCTTAACATCATTCATATTGAAGTCTTTATTATCTTTTTCTTTTCAATGTATTGTCTTTTGAAAACTAGTTAGGCGACAACTAGAATGTTGTATCCATTTCTGATCTATGTACGTTGGGAAATTTTGAAGAGGCAAGAGTTGTAGACATAGCCCAGACCATCACAAACCAACCTCCCTTCCGTTGATTCCATCTACACTTCACGCTGCCTCGGAAAGGCCACTAGCATAATCAAGGACCAGTCTCACCCCAGTCACTCCCTATTCTCCTCTCTCCCATCGGGCAAGAGGTACAGAAGTTTGAAAACGGACACCTCCAGATTCAGTGACAGTTTCTTCCCGGCTGTTGTCAGGCACCTGAGCTGTCCTCTTACCAAGTAGAGAGCGGTCGTGACTTCCCATCGATCTCATTGGAGACCTTTGAACTATCTTTAATCGGATTTACTGGACTTTATCTTGCACTAAACGTTATAGCCTTTATCCTGTATCTGTACACTGTGGATGGTTTGATTGTAATCATGTATACTCTTTCTGCTGACTGGATAGCATGCAACAAAAAGCTTTTCACTGTACCTTGGTACACATGACAATAACAAACTAATCTAAACTAAGGGTCAAAGGACATAGGTTTAAAGTGACTGCCAGAAAATCCTACAGTATGTAAAGGAGATTTTTTTACATAGAATAGTTATGATCCAGGATGCATTATTCGAGAGTAGTGGATGCAGATTCCATTTGTGACTCAAAACAAAATCAGATAAATGGTTAAAAATCAAAGATTTGCTGGATTTCTACTGGTGTAAAGGAGGCCACATTGGGAGCACCGAATGCAGTTGGTGAAGTTTGAAGAGGTGTACCTGAAATTCTGTTTCACCTGGAAAGGTTTCTATAGTCCCTGGATGGAATTGAGAGAACAAATGTAGGGGCGGGTTTAACGTCTCCTAAGGTCTCCTAACGTCTCCTAAGGAGAAAGTACCTGGGAAGGAGGTGGTTTGGGTGAGCTGGAGTGAGCAAACCAAGCATTGGTAGAGGAAGGATTAAAGGACTATGGGCCAAATGCAGGCAGTTGGGCCTTGTGGAGATGGAACATCTTGGTCAGCTTTGGCAAGTTTCTGTGCTTTATAAAAATGACTATAAGTGGTCTGCAGAAAGGGGTGGTTGAATGTCGTGGGGGAGGGGTGGGGATGGTGAGGATCTATGGAACTCTATCCTTGTTCCTTCTGGAAGAAGGGAAGTGAAAACCAAACTGCATGACACCGAGGAGACACAGGAGAGGACTTCATCCATAACATTGGTTAGAGGGTGGAGATACAGCGTAGAAATAAGCCCTTTGGCTCACTGAGTCCATTTCAATCATCTACTTCTATATTATCCCATTTTTCATCACTCTCTGCACACGAGGGGCAATTTACAGTGGCTAATTAACCTACAAACCCACATGTCTTTGGGATGTTGGAGGAAACCAGAGCACCCAGAGGAAACCCACATGGTCGCAGCGAAAACATGCAAACTGCACGCAGACAGCACCTGAGGTTAGGATTGAACCCGGGTCTCTACCAGCTGTGTCACTGTGCCATCCTAGTGTGGAAAGCCTCGCCTTGGAAGCAGATGCTATAGAGATTAAGAGTAAGGGATGGCATCCCTGCAAGAGGCAAGGCGGGAAGAGGTGTGGTCAATGAAGCTGTGAGAGTCAGTGGATTTATAGTAGACATCAGTTGATAGTCTGCACCCTGTGATGGAGACAGGGGGATCCCTAAAATTCACTTGGACTATCCCTGACCTCTCTCTCCATTTCTCTTTGTCTCCTCCAACAATTTGTGTTTTGATTACTTTAGGTCTCGAGTAGGATTTATGCTCACCGTCTTTTGATTTATGGTTCAGTTATTTACTCTGCCATGACTGATATTTATTCTCTTTAAGCAGTTATTCAGCACATTGCATAAATAATTGTTAGTATTTTTTTGTTGCTTATGTGTGATGTTGTTCAATTATGAGTCATAATGGTAATGCGCTGTGAAATAAATGTAATCTCAGGTGGAAAAGCCTGTTCAGTTGTAGTTCCCATCCAGAACCACGATTTTTAATCAATAGACTGCATTCTCCGGTCCCAAGTTAAGTAAATAAATACGAACACTAGTACCTCAGTGCTCTTATTTCAAATGTACTGACAGAATTTAGTAATTGTAAAGGTTTTCTGTCAGTAGTTTGATTTTTAAGCTAGAAATAATCAATGTGGTGATTTACGAGATGAAATTTGCAAGGTTTATATTCTAAGGTCAGAAAGAAACTTGCTTGTTTTTTTGCACGGGGTCCAATTTTGAATTCTGGTCTTCTCCTTTACGAGCATTCTTCACGTCATGATCACACAGTAATTGATTATGATCCAGCAGAGACATCAGTGGTGGGGAAGATGCTGGAGTCAATTATAAAAGACGAAATTGCGGAGCATTTGGATCGCAGTAACAGGATCGTTCCAAGTCAGCATGGATTTGCGAAGGGGAAATCGTGCTTGACTAATCTACTGGAATTTTTTGAGGATGAAACTAGGAAAATTGACAGGGGAGAGCCGGTGGATGTGGTGTACCTCGACTTTCAGAAAGCCTTCGACAAGGTCCCACATAGGAGATTGGTGGGCAAAATTAGAGCACATGGTATTGGAGGTAGGGTACTGACATGGATAGAAAGTTGGTTGACAGACAGAAAGCAAAGAGTGGGGATAAATGGGTCCCTTTCGGAATGGCAGGCAGTGACTAGTGGGGTACCGCAAGGCTCGGTGTTGGGACCGCAGCTATTTACAATATACATCAATGACTTGGATGAAGGGATTAAAAGTACCATTAGCAAATTTGCTGATGATACAAAGCTAGGTGGCAGTGTGAACTGTGAGGAAGATGCTATGAGGTTGCAGGGTGACTTGGACAGGTTGTGTGAGTGGGCGGATGCATGGCAGATGCAGTTTAATGTGGATAAGTGTGAGGTTATCCACTTTGGTGGTAAGAATAGGAAGGCAGATTATTATTTGAATGGTGTCAAGTTAGGAAAAGGGGACGTACAACGTGATCTGGGTGTCTTAGTGCATCAGTCACTGAAAGGAAGCATGCAGGTACAGCAGGCTGTGAAAAAAGCCAATGGAATGTTGGCCTTCATAACAAGAGGAGTTGAGTATAGGAGCAAAGAGGTCCTTCTGCAGTTGTACAGGGCCCTAGTGAGACCGCACCTGGAGTACTGTGTGCAGTTTTGGTCTCCAAATTTGAGGAAGGATATTCTTGCTATTGAGGGCGTGCAGCGTAGGTTTACTAGGTTAATTCCCGGAATGGCGGGACAGTCATATGTTGAAAGACTGGAGCGACTAGGTTTGTATACACTGGAATTTAGAAGGGTGTAGTGAGTCCGATAGCGAGTGGATGTTGCAGATGAAGTTTATTGCATAGTTCTAAAACTCCGTGACAATTCGCAACACTCAACTCTAGACAACTACCTAACGTCTTACCTATACAGAGTTCAATACTAGACTGCCGAATCTACCGCGCTATCACACCTCGTGACATTGCTAGCCAATCCGAGGGTTCGAACTCTTCTAGCCAATCCCTATGTCCCTACATGACCCCCCCCCAGAACCCTCGATGCCATACCTCACGGGCGCCCGGACCACCCGACCTGAACGCGTACGAGGAGGGGAGGCCGGTACCACCAGCGACGAAGGAGGCGGGGAGGGCCCCGCCGATGGAGACGATGGGGGCGCCGTTGGAGGGGAATGGAGGGGGGAGCCTGCAGGTATAGGCGATGGGGGCGTGGCTGGAAAGGGCAGAGTGAACCCAGCCGTGGGCAACGGAGGCCCGAGAGGTGAGGGACGAGACGCAGCTGGGGAAACAGGTGGGTCGGCCGGTGGTCTGCCCCGGCGAGGAGGTTGGGCCACCAGCACGGGACGGTCCTGGTCCAAGTGGGCCGGTTTGAGCCGGGAGTCAGAGACGAGCTCCTGACGGGTTCCTACCTGTAACGTGAAGGTGACCGTCCCCCTTTTCAGCACCTGGAACGGGCCCTGGTAGACCGGCTGTAGAGGGGGGCGGTGGGAATCCCGCCGGAGGAAAACGAACTCGCAGTCCTGCAAGTCCGCCGGCACGTGCACTGCTGTACTCCAGTGACAGGAGGCCGGGACTGGGGCCAGGGAACCTATCCGCGCCCGGAGAGAAGCCAAAATTGACGGGACGGACGACGGCAAGGGTAGGTTCCCTGGAAGAGTTCGAACCCTCGGATTGGCTAGCCAATCCCTATGTCCCTACAAGGGGATCTTATCGAAACGTATAAGATTATTAAGGGGTTGGACATGTTAGAGGCAGGAAACATGTTCCCAATGTTGCGGGAGTCCAGAACCAGGGGCCACAGTTTAAGAATAAGGGGTAGGCCATTTAGAACAGAGATGAGGAGAAACTTTTTTAGTCAGAGAGTTGTGAATCTGGAATTCTCTGCCTCAGAGGGCAGTGGAGGCCAATTCTCTGAATACATTCAAGAGAGAGCTAGATAGAGCTCTTAAGGATAGCGGAGTCAGGGGGTATGGGGAGAAAGCAGGAACGGGGTACTGATTGAAAATGATCAGCCATGATCACATTGAATGGCGGTGCTGGCTTGAAGGGTCGAATGGCCTACTCCTGCACCTATTGTCTATTGTCTATAGAGACAAGAGATGCAGATGCTGGAATTTTGAGCAAAATACACGTTGATGAAACTCAGCAGGTCAGGCAGCATATGCAAAATGAAAGGACAGATGACCTTTTGGGTCTGATTGGAGTCTAGGGGAGAAAGCTGGAGACGAGAGGTGGGGGCATGACACTGCCTGTCGAGCAGCAAGTGAATCCAGGTGAGGGAGTGATTGGCAATGGATGGAGTGAGTGACATGGACTAGAGGTGAAAAGAAGACAATAGCGTGCTAGAAAAGGAGGGAAGAGTGTGATATCTTGTGCTCAGACACAGAATAGCAAGTTAACTCAACATGTCTGCACAGCTGTACTGTGGTTTATTAAATCATTTACAATCCTCCAACCAAAGGTGGCGCTATTACAACTCCTTCCACCCTAATAAAAAAATATTTCCTGGTGGACATTTTGTTTTTTGAATATAACCAACGGTATGAAATTATTACAATTTTGTCTGATAGTTTACTTTTATATAACCTGAATAAAATGAGGGCATCATGCATATATGTTGCATATACAATGATATGTGCATTTTAGGAAGTAACTTCACAAATTTAACCTAACCACTGTGTTTCTCCTTTCTGGATATCTTCCCTGACCAAAAGTTTCTGACTGTTTAGAACCACTTGGACTCATTTTGAATCGAGTCAAGCCTTCCTTTTGACCTACATTCATAGATTCCAGTCCATCAGTCAATTTTGTTTGACTGTAAACCCCACTTGAACCTCCATTTTCAGGCTGATTCAAACTCTCACTAACTTGTGTACCTTCTTGTACCATTTCTGGTAACCCAATTATCTGACTCGTCTAATTGGTCTGATTTCAACCCTGTCTGTGCTTGCATAGGCATGACATGGTCAATGTGTACTTTTCTCACCTTTCCACTTCCAAACATCTTGACCAAGTATGTCCGTGGTCCGCACTTTCTCACTACTCTTCCAGGTAACCACTTCACCCATTTGTGATGATGGTTTTTCACCTTTACCTTCTGATTCAACTCAACACTCCTTTCCTTTACTCTACTTCCGTCATGATATGCTTTTTGTTTCTCCTGTTTCTCTTCTACTGTTTGAGCCAAGTTTGGTTTCAACAGTGAAAACCTTGTTCTGGGTTTTCTTTTCAAGAACAGTTCAACTGGTGTTTGACCAGTAGTGGTGTGAGGTGTGTTTCGACATGTAATCAGAACGTTAGCCAGTTTGTGAAACAAAGACAACTGTCTTTTCTTTGGATTTGGATCCAGCAGTTGTTTGACTAATGTACGCTTCACAATTTACACTGTGCGTTCTGCTGCTCCATTGGAAGCGGGATGGTATGGAGCTACTCTAGTGTGTTTTACAGCATTCCCTTTCATGAATTGTGCAAACTCTTGTGAACAGAATTGTGGTCCGTTATCAGACACAATTTCCTCTGGAAATCTATAGGATGCAAACAACCCTCGCAAAATGTCTATCGTTTTGCTGGATGTCGTTTTTTTCATCGAAAACACCTCAACCCACTTGGAGTGACTATCAATCACAAAGAACAATTGTTGTCCATCTAACTCTGCAAAGTCAATGTATAATCTTTGCCACACTCTAACCAGCCATTTCCATGGCTGTAGCGGTACTGTGGGTGGATTCTTTCCAACTGCTTGACACGTGCTACACTCTTTCACCGTTTGTTCTATGTCCTTATCCAGACTAGGCCACCATAGATAGCTTCTAGCTAGACTCTTTGTTAGACACATTCCCAAATGCTGATCATGAATATCTTCTAGCAATTTTACTCCATATTTTTCAGGTATTACAACTTTCGCTCCCCAAATGGCACAACCTTGGTCTACTGAGAGTTCGTTGCTACGTACAAAGAATTGTTTCAGTTCTGCCTCTGAGTTCGGCAATTTGTTTGGCCATCCATTTGTAATATATTCCTGCACTCTTGACAAAAATCTGTCAGTGCGAGTAGCCTTCCGAATGTCCCCTGATGTGATAGGTAACTCATCTACATGTGAGAAGTAAAACAAGTCCTCTCTGTTTGGGGTAACCTCCGATTCCAAAGGTAATCTAGACATGGCATCAGCATTGCTGTGCTCTGCTGCCTTATGATACTGAATATCATACTGGTATGCAGACAATATCAATGCCCATCTTTGCATTCTGGCTGCTACCAGAGTTGGTATGTGTGCTTTTGGATTTAGGATCACTGTCAACGGCTGGTGATCTGTCTCGATTATAAACCTTCTACCATACAAGTATCTGTGAAACCCCCTAACGGCAAAAATCAATGCAAGAGCCACTCGCTCTATTTGCGCATAATTTCTCTCACTGGCATTGAGTGTTCGAGATGCGAATGCTATTGGCCTTTCCTCTCCATTTTTTAGCACATGAGAGATCACTGCACCAACACCGTATGGTGAAGCTCACATGCTAACTTCATCGGCTTTTTGACATCGTAATGAACAAGCATTGAACTCTCTGCCAACTGAGCTTTAGATGACTTGAAAGCTTGATCACATTTACGTGTCCACCTCCATGGTACATCTTTTCTCATAAGCTCTTTCAAGGGATGTAAACAGGTGGACAGATTTGCCACAAACTTCCCATAGTAATGCACTAATCCTAAAAAGGATCGGATCTCAGATAAGTTTCTGGGAGTGGGCGCATTCTTAATCGCATCAACTTTACCCTTGGTGGGGAGTAGACAATCCTTGTCTATCGTATGACCCAAGTACTCCGCCGAGTTCTGAAAGAACTCACATTTCTGTGCCTTCACTCTTACACTGTGTGTTTCAAGTCGTTTGAGAACCACTTCCAACCTTTCATCGTGTGTCTGCCTGTCAGGGGCTGAGATGAGGATGTCATCCAAGTAACACACCACACCTTCAATTCCCTCTAGAATTTGTGTCATTACCCCTTGAAAAATCCCTGGGGCTGATGATATACCAAATGGAAGCCTATTGAACTGAAAGAATCCCAAATGCGTGTTAATAGTTAGCTTGGATTTAGATTTGTCATCTACACCTAACTACAAGTAGGCATTTGTCAAGTCCATTTTTGTGAAGACTTGGCCGCCTGTGAGGGTGCTAAACAAATCCTCTGCCATTGGTAGGGTATCTGATATGCTATCTTCAAGTATCTGGTTTACGGTCACCTTATAATCCCCACAAAGTCTAACACTACCATCAGGTTTAGGAACAACTACAATGGGTGTTGCTTTCTACTTTCTACCTTACTGATAATGTTCTCAGCTTCAAGTCTTTTCAGTTCTTTCTCAACCTTGTCCTTAAGAGCATACGGCACAACCCGTGGTTTGCAATGCACTGGTGTCGCATCCTGCTTCACCCGAACTTTCGCCTTGTACCCCTTGATTGGCTCCCCCTGGTCGCTAAACACCTTCGGATGTTGCTTGATTATGTCCTCCGGACACTTGAAATCTTCACGAACAAGGAATATCTCGTTCCAGTTGAGCTTCAAGATCTGCAGCCAATTCCGACCTAGCAACGCAGGTTTATCTCCCTTTACAACTACGAGGGCAACTCCGCCTATTGCTCCTTATACCTAACTGGTACATGTACGCATCCTAACACTGGAATCTTCTCTCCAGAGTAACCATGTAGCTCGATTCGCTTCGCTTCCAAAGGAATTTGACTCAGCTTCTCCCGATACACAAATTCTGGAATCACGCTCACAGGTGCTTCAGTGTCGACTTCCATGCTAACATGAGCTCCATTCAACTGGACTTGCATAGGCACATTCTTTGTCTTCCGGTTTACTAGCTCATTGCTGCAGATTGTGTATATCTCGAGGAGCTCTTCCTCTGCCTACAGTTGATCCACAGAATGCAGTTCACTTGTTGTTGAACCTTTTTTCTGCTTAGCCTTTCGACAAGCCTTCGCTAGGTGTCCCATCTTGTGACACGAATAACACTCTGCCTTGAAGAACGGACAAGACTGTGCTAGATGTGAGCCCAAACAGCGATAGCATGACTTTGCCGTCGTCTTGCTACCCTTCCATGGATAACGATTCTCTGACGTCTTTGTCGACCTTATCTGTCTTTAGTTTGCTGGACTGCAGCTAGTTCAACTCTTCCGCTGGTTGTCTAGAAGTTGTCCTGACTCCTCTAGAACCCCTTTCTGCGATATCCATTGACAAAGCAGTTATACAAGCTGTTTCAAAGGTCAGGTCATACACTGTCATCAGCTTACCTCGGATCCGCTCACTTCTCAGTCCACACACGAAACGGTCTCTTAACGCCGGGTCTTGGAAATGTCCAAAATTACAATGAATTGATAACCTCTTGAGTTTCACGATAAAATTACTAATATCCTCCTCTGGAAGTTGGTATCTCATTCCAAAACGATAGCTTTCAGCTATTTCTAAGAGCTTAGGGTCATAATGTTCTGTTAACTTCTTCAGAATATCCTTCAAAGGCGTGTCCTTTGGTTTGGCTGGAGCTAATAAATTCTTTACTGTATCATAAACATCGGGACCCATTTCAGTGAGAAAAATTGCTCTTTTCCTAAATTGAGTTGCTTCATTCAACCATCTTGATTCTGCATCAGAAATTTCTACTTCAGTGATGTTATTTGCAGCAAAATCATCTCTAAACATTCGATGTACACACTGAACATTTCCCGGCTTTGCTGGAACTCACCCTATCTTCCGATATATCCACTGAGCACCACCATTTTAGATTAAAAAAAATTTTTTTAACAGTCTCACAGAATTCAACTTTGTGACCCGATTTCCAACTTTCCTTGACACCAAAAGTTATACAACCTTCTCCGTGCCTCTGTAGAATTCCTTAACTACACAAACAAGTAAAGCTGGGGAATCGACGATCCCACTCTCCTCGCCAATTTGTGATATCTTAAGCTCAGACACAGAATAACAAGTTAACTCACTACTGCACAGCTGTACTGTGGTTTATTCAATCATTTTAAATCCTCCACCCAAAGGTGGCGCTATTACAAAGAGGAGGACTGAAATGTAAAGATGAAATGAGGGATGTAGGTAGAATGCAATGGGGGGTGGGTCAGAAGGGAAATGGAGGACTCGGGGATGGGAGATGAGAAGGAGGGAAAGATGTTGAGTGAAGGGTTGGGAGATGGGGGGTGACGGGTGGAATGTGTGCATGCCAGGATGAAAGGGAAAGAGTGGGGAACAGGGGGATATTACGTGAAATTAGAGAATTCAGTGTTCATATCACAGGGTTGCAAACTGTTCAACCAGAATATGAGGTGCTGTACCTCCAGTTTGCATGTGGCCTCACTGGCAATGGAGGAGGCCAAAAACAGAAAGTTTTGTATGCGAATGGGAACTGCAATAAGGAGGGGAAGATGTTAACTGCCCTCCTTCCCACTTTTTCCCCATCCCTGAATTCCCATTGCTCTTTTATCCCCTCTCATTTTTACCCCATATCCCATTCTCCCCATATCTCTCCCTCTGGCTTTATATTTCACTCCTCCTTTTCTTTCCTTAATAACACCCATTTGTCTGCACCTCTAGCCTTTGTTACTTACCCCACCCTTCAGCCAGTTACCTCACCCCCCCCCCCCAATAACTATATCCATCTATCACTTGCCAAGCATTATCCTGCCTCCACCTCTCTTCAAGCTTTCTCTTCCCCCTATTCCTACCAGTCTTAAGACACATTCCAACCCGAAATATCATCTGCCCTTTCCCTCCACAGATGCTGCCTGCCCTGCTGAGTTCTTTCAGCACTTTGTGTTTTGGTTGTGAACCAGTGCATATTTAATGACATTGAGGCAGGCTTATAGTTCTGCACCAATACTGTGTTACAGTTAATATGTGGGAGGTTCTGTCAGTGCTATGCAGTAGTCTGATACAAATTTGATGTGGAAATTGGTGGACTTTGTTGAGATGCTGACTCATTTTTTCCAAGAGGCGAAGACAAATCTTGATCATATAATTTAACGATATATAGATAACATTATTGATATTAAAACAAAACTCCCGTGGTCTCGGCGGTTGGTAACTAGCTGCAGTACTGCACATAGACATAATAGCAATGTGATGGGCGAGTTACTAAACTAATAGCCAAAAACCCAGGCCATCGATGAATTCAAATCATACCATGGCAGTTTGTAACTTAACTAATAAAAAGCCAGAACTCTTTTTCTAGTAAAATTGATCTCAATAACAGTAAATTATGAAATTTCAGGATTATCATGTTAACCAGGCCCATCTGGTTGACTAATGCTCTTCGGAGACATTTATTTTCCTTTCCTGGTCTTGCACATGTGAACCCTGATGCACCAACGTGGTTACCTCTTGGCTGCCGCCCAAGTCCAGGAGTGAATGGAGATGAATCATAAATACCACGAGTACCAGCACCATCCACATACTGTGAATAAGTAGCAAAAGCATTCATGTACATATCACTGCAAGTATTCAGAAGGTTATGCCGAGCATGTCACATTTTACGGCTAGCTATCATTTTTCTTGATACCTGGAAAAGGGAAAAAGTTGAATTTGGCCAAACTCGCAGTAGCTGCTCTCTCAGTGTGCTTTGTAATTTTTAAAAAAATCTGAATTTTCCATTTTCAGTCTGTAATTTACTCATTGTTCTTTTAAAAGAGGCATTCCATTTGTGCAGATTGTCACATCATTCTTTTTGAGAAAATGTTTGGCGTTGGACACAAAATGTTTGTGTAACTCAGCAGCATCCCTGGATAGAAGGAATGGGTGATGTTTTGGGTCGAGACCCTTCTTCAGACTGAATCAGGGGAGAAGGATATACAGAGATAAAGAAATGTAAGGTGTTAAAACGAGACAAAGGGGATGGAGATCAAGGTAGCGCAGCGGTAGAGTTGCTGCTTTACAGCGAATGCAGCGCCGGAGACTCAGGTTCGATCCTGACTATGGGTGCTGCACTGTAAAGAGTTTGTACGTTCTCCCCGTGACCTGCGTGGGTTTTCTCCGAGATCTTCGGTTTCCTCCCACACTCCAAAGACGTACAGGTATGTAGGTTAATTGGCTGGGTAAATGTAAAAATTGTCCCTAGTGGGTGTAGGATAGTGTTAATGTACGGGGATCACTGGGCGGCACGGACTTGGTGGGCCGAAAAGGCCTGTTTCCGGCTGTATATATATGATATGATATGATATGATAATGCGGAATAGGTCGTTGTTAACGAGGAAAAGGTAACAACAAATTGATTCTGTACTTTTCTTCTTCGGGTTTTTAGTCTGCCAATCCCCTGACTTCTATTTTTCGCTCACTAGTTCCCTCCTCTCTCAACATTTCATTTTTCTTTTTGAACTATTTGTAGACGCAGTAATCAATTGTTGCAGGGTATTTCGCCCTTTGTGTAAGGATTATTTTTCTGTAGTTTAACGTAGGTTTTAAGGAGAGCAGTTAAAATTCTGTTAATAACTTGTAAAGATATTTTATGCTAATGTTTTTCTTGGTCTTTGCTTGCAGCTTCATGTTCCCAGTAGCAGGGGGATTAATTCCTCCCCAAGGTATGTATGGCAATGCTGCAGTTCTACCATGCATATCTTAATGCTTTCCTCTTGTAACATTTGTCACCATTATGTATCATTCTTTAAACCATTCATTGCAATGCCCCAGTTTTGCATGTGTTTCTTTTAATGCACTAATGAGCTCTGAGTAAATTATTATTCAGTTGCTGGATTTGGCTTAAAACATTTTAAAATTGGGAATTACATATAAATGTTCTAAACAGTGTGTTGTGCACCAGATGGCCCCGCTTATTGTCTTTTGATCAATAAGAAAAATGGTGCAGTGATTATTTGCTATTGGTGATGCTTTTGGAAATATGAAATAATTCACCCACGATCCCTTCCCTTCCACTGCACCCTCACCCCCAACCCTCATCGTGTAAAAAGAACTAAGCATTTAACCTTTGTCCCTTTTCCTTTCCTCCGTTGCTGTTTTTTCTGCACACCACTTCCTTTGAAAGAAAACAGAATCTCACTGGTGCTCATTCAAAGTTTAACGTAACCAGGTTTCCAGCTTTGTTCCAGCTGCTTTCATGTAGTCACCCATGGACACATTTGCCATACATACGTTAACTTTCCACTAAAGGCACCTGTGGAATTCTCTGTTATTTGTGGGCTAGCATAACAGTCTAATAATGAAATTTGAATCTCAGCAAACTACATGCTGGAAAATGTATTTAACCCAGAATGTATTTAACAAACTCTTCCGCATTGAGTGTGACTTATACAAAATATATAACTAAAGATAAAATAAAATGCTAATATATCTTGTGCAGACTGAAATGGCAGCACTAGCACTTTACTGCTTACACAGTTACATGTGCTTTGTACATTAAATGAGAGTGAAAGGTGAAAACATCTTGAGTTCTTTTTTAAAATGACACATGAAAACACTCTTCAGCAAATGGGGTCGGCTTCCGACCCCACTCCTGATGTCTCACCTGCTGATGTTTCTTGCCGTCAGTTGTGCATTTATCCGTTTCCCACCCGACCACCCGTCCCTCTGTTCAATGGGCATCTTACTGTAGGGCTCCTTCCCCTCTAACTTGCTGTCACTTCCAAGGTGGAGTATGTGAGCGCCTCAGTGGGAGAAAGAGGAGGCAGTGGCGACGGCAGGGGGGGAAGAAGCCAACTGGACAGAGTGACAGAAGCAGGCAGGGTGGTGAAACAAGGAGCGGAGAAAGCCACTGCGGACAGCAAGATCGTTATGGCTTGGATATATCCTTCTGACATTACACTTGCTCACTTATCAGTAAACTTAAATACACTGTAATGTCCTCTGTCAGACCCTGTTGTGGCTAGCACAATGAATATACGCCTGACATCTTGCAAGAAGATTTTATTACTGATTCTTCACCAGGAAACTTCTAGAAGGTCACCTGACCTCAGTCACAAGGCACAAGCCCATTGGCCCTATAAGGTCACCTGACCTCAGTCACAAGGCACAAGCCCATTGGCCAGCTTCTGCTCTTGGCCTCAAGGGGGCACTGGCATTTACATCACATGTACATCACATACACTATACACTATCATTATTCCTGCTATCGTCAGCATAACAGCAGGATTCCTTGACATACCCTCTCCCCATTTTAGGACTAGATCCGTAGAAAGAACCAAATTGCTATCAGTTAGCTCAGCATAGAGATAAATTGCAAGACATTTTGGTCCACATACTACATTACTGCACTCTGGGGTGTTTCCATTCACTAATCTTTTGTGAAATGTGTGACATTGCATTTTAATTTTCTTTCTTACTGCACCCTTTGATTTGTAGAGAAGGCCAAAGGGAAACCACAACAACAGAACCAGATGTAATTCTGTGGGGCTTAATTTGTTTTGTAGTTTTGATCAATCTTTTAAAGAAAGTGTTTAATATTCTCACAGTACAGAAATTGAGTTCTTACAGTATTTGTCTATAATTGAAAACATTGTGTTTATTTTGGTGCTGTTTGCTTGATATTTGGGAAGCTTATTTAATATTAGTCAATTATCGGAAATAAGTGGGAGATAGTACATGCTACAATCTATTTGCAGTCTACTGTTATCATTTGTCACACTTACAAAGAGTTAATTATTGTTATGCTTTTACCTATAGTTGGGAAACTGGGTGGTCGGTGCGGGGTGATGATATGTTGGTGGATGAAATAAACGGAATAAAATGACCGTACCACTGGCCTACACTACAAAACTGCAAAACAAACATTGATTTTGTCAAAAACATGAATAGTAGCCAGATACAAACTACATATGAATGTTTGCAAATTGCAAAATACATTTCAAATTACACAATGGGTGTGAAAGAAGCTAATTTATTGCACAGGAGAATCTTATATCTCGCATTCAAAACAACAGATCTAGAATATAAAACATAGAACAGTGCAGCACAGAAACAGGCCCTTCGTGTTCTCCACAGATGCTGCCTAACCGGCTGACTTACTCCAGCATTTTATGTATTTTTTCTAAACCAGCATCTGCAGTTCCCTGTATCTAAACTTCCCACATTCTCACTTTTCACATGTTAGTCTCCTCTGCCTGCATGTGATCCATATCTACCTTTGGAATTACACACATCCAGTCCGTGATTGAGTTTTTTTCTCTGCCATGATATAAATCGGTTAAGGAACTCCCCTTTCAACAAAGGTCAGGAACTGCTCCAAGCT
Organism: Rhinoraja longicauda; assembly: GCF_053455715.1. Taxonomy (NCBI): domain Eukaryota; kingdom Metazoa; phylum Chordata; class Chondrichthyes; order Rajiformes; family Arhynchobatidae; genus Rhinoraja; species Rhinoraja longicauda. The sequence goes on from NC_135978.1 coordinate 114,943, forward strand.
AGAACATAATTCACTCTGTATTACTTGCAACGATTCCTTTCCATTCCTTTAAATATGACTAGATTGTACAGGGCACCTCAAGCATGGGTAAGCAGGGCATTCAATTCCAGTTTGGAGCCGTTTTTATTATAATTAGGTCTAGAGAGGATAGAAAGCCGTTCCGGGGAGTCCAAGAGGAGGGGGACCAATGGAGACGGGAGAAGACTTCTATTATGTCTAGAGAGTGTATTTTTAAAGGGTCTCGACCCGAAACGTCACCCATTCCTTCTCTCCAGAGATGCTGCCTGTCCCACTGAGTTATTCCAGCTTTTTGTGTCCAACTCCAGTTTGGCTGGACATCAATAAATCAGCTGATATTTTACATACTGGCAATGTGATAAATTCCAGGATTGCAAAATCTTTCCACATAAAGGACCCTGGAATGGCAATGAGAGAAAATGCACTGAAATCTGGCAGAGCTCCAGAATTATGCAGGGTTGTAAGGAGCATCATAGAATATAAAACAAGTCTGGCTTTTGCTCACTTGCTTTACTGACCATTTGCAAATATGGGCACGTGCAAAATAAAATATGGCATCTGATGCAATTGTGTTAGATGTTCCAAATTTACAAGTTTCACCAAATATTGCATTAACACATGTACAGCGTATTAATTTATTGCAAGTCAAGCTGCATTGATGAACATGTCATTTTTGTACTGAGCTAACAATGAAGACATGCCCAATAGTTATGAGCCACTATCATGTTTGTTTCTCAACAGAGGAGAGAGCTTTCCCAAATAAGTAAACACATGATCATTGTCACAAAGACACTCAATAGCATGAACTGCTCAGCAGTGTCAGAGGGCCTCAGGGTACCAGCAGGCGCTCCATGTTCTTTCACCATGGAGAAATGTGTACAATCAATAAATACAAAGCAGTAATCACTGAGAATTTTGATGACCAACATACTTAAGGAACAAAATACTTAATTGAATGTGGTGCTGATATTCACTGGGTTGATTTCTGGTATTCAAAAGTTGATTAATGGAAAAAAACTGAGCCTGCGCTCATTCGAGAATAAAATGAAAGGCGATCTTATTGAAGCACATAAGATTCCAAGAAGTGTTAGATGCTGAGAGGATGATTCCCGCGGTAGATATATCTCGAACTGCGGTGCATCGTCTCGGAGACGTGGTTGCCCATTTAAAACAAAGATGAGAAATTTCTTCTCTCGGAAGGTTATAGATCTCTGTAATTATCTCGAATGTAGACACAAAATGCTGGAGTAACTCAGCGGGACAGGCAGCATCTCTGGAGAAAAGGAATGGGTGGCGTTTCGGGTCGAGGCCCTTCTGCCTGTCTTGCTGAGTTACTCCAGCATTTTGTGTCTACCTTCAATTTAAATCAGCATCTGCATTCTTTCCTACACATTCTGTAATTATCTTAATGTGCAATGGAGGCAAAGTTATTGAAGAAATTTGAGGTTAGGGTTGACAGACATAATTGCAGTTGAGTGAGGTGGTGTGGGGAGAGAGCAGGATTGTGGTGTTGAGGCCAAGACTGGATTAAACTTGATGTTATTCCATTGTGGAGCCGGCTTAAAACTTTCTTGTTTCTTATGTTCCATATTCTTATTTCTAATAGAATTGTGCAACATATATCCATCATTTTTTAAGAAAATGCATAGAGTTTAGATGAAGGTTTCCATTTCACAATGTTTCTGTGTAGGGATGACAGCAATACAGCAGCAGCAGCAACAGGGATTCCCTATGGTACCAGTGATGCAGGCTAACATGCAAGGCATGATGGGAATGAACTTTGGTTCACAGATGCCCCCTGGACCAATGCCTATGCAGGTAATTCAGTGATAAACGTTTGACCTGCATTATTCTTCATCCGTATGACATTTAAAATAGAATATTTTGGCTATATTATTCTCTTCAGCATGTTTTGCACGGTATAATTTTCATCATTGATTGGATTCCCAGTCTACTCTGCAAGACGAGGAGGGTACCAACAAACATTAGAAATTGTGCAAGAATATATTGTGCCTTTAGAAAATTAAGGATGTGTCAGTGAGTATTAAACAGTAATTGTACAACTATTTAGAAGTAATAGCTTGCACACCAAGCTGTAAATTGTGCAAGGAAACTTGAAGCTATACAATCAAATGGATTTTGCCCCAACGTATTTTTTCCAAGTACTATATTTCCCTCCCACAACCCCTTTCACAAATCAGGTCACAGTCAATTTATAGCCTTGGATTTGTTGATGTCACAATTCCATCCCATGCTGTGTGAGATAGTTTAAATCTAGTTCTAATTCAAAATAATATACTTACTGTTGCATGTTATTCAAAAGCTTTATCAAATACTGTATATGTTGATGGGTATGTACAAAGTGAATGTTTATTTAAAGGGTACACTTGGCTATCATTGGTTTCCCATACATTGTATAATGTTTGCTTAATTATTAACAACTTGCTCAAAGATGTATTGGGCTACCATGGTGATGTTTGCGTCAGAACACTTTTACTCTACTGCCTTAATAAATAAGGCTTGGTGGGCTCAAATGAGACGAGCAGGTTCTGGACATGGAACGAAGCAAAAATGCAAGCAAGTTGGATTTAATTACCATTTTCATTTCTGTTATGTTCTGTTGGAGGTCTTATTTTAAAATTATAGAGTCCTAGAGTGATACAGTGTGGAAACAGGCCCTTCAGCCCAACTTGTCCACACTGGTCAATATGCTACATTGGTCAACAGCTGGTCAACAGCTACACTCGTCCCATCTGCCTGCATTTGGTCCATATCCCTCCTATTATATTATCCTATTATGAGAGGCAATTAAAATTATGAGAGGCATAGATAAGGTAGACAGCCAGAACCTTTTCCCCAGGATGGAAAACTCAAAAGACTGGAGGGCATAGGTTTAAGATGATAGGGGCAAAGTTTAAAGGCGATGTATGGGGAAATTATTTTACGCAAAGGATGGTAAATGCCTGGTAACACCATTGGGTGTGGTGGTTGAGGCAGATACAATAGTGGCATTTAGAAGACTTTTAGACAGACATGTGTATATGCAGGAATGTAAGGATATGGATTATGTGCAGGTAGAGAAGAGATGATCTTGGCATCATATTCGGCACAGCCAATGTGGGCCGAAGGGCCTGTTCCTGTGTTATACTGTTCTATTTTTCTGGGTTCTTTGTAACTTATGAAAACCTTTACACCTCACAGGGTGGAATGCCAATGGGTCCCTTGCCACCAGCGGGAATGCCATATATGCCACAGCATCATTATATGGCAATGCGTCCATCTCCGCCACAGTACACACCGGATATGCAAATACAGTTTGCTGAAGAGCAACAGTAAGATTATTTTCTGTTTCAAGCAATTACACAGATTATTGTATTTCCTTAAAAATATAGCTATCGTTTGAGTCATTAAGTAGTGGAAATAAATTTGGAGGGCTGCAAAACTGAATAAGTGATTGCCAATTCACAAGCCAGCAAATGTTTTCTGTGTTCCTCATTTGTGCAATAGGCAAAAAATACCTTTCCTGGAATTTGTAGATAATTTGTGTCTCCTCACACACTTTTATTATTCGTACCGACAATATTTATTGACAGAATGTCACTTTTCACGCAGTAACCAGTTTGTACTCTCCAACTGCAAGCTCCATGTAGATTGGGTAAATTCTTGGCCACTCCCTGAAACATTTGCATTAAGACTAGTGATTTTATGATAAAACTTTCAATTGGAAAGCATATCAAATAATATAATTTAAGTAGTTTACTATTAATTGCTTTCTCATTCAATGAAAAATGGGTTATCAGTTACTGTCTTGGATCATTAATGGAATATAAATATAAACGTAACTATTCAATGATATTTAGTCTTTGGTTTTCTCTGCTTCTCCAGAAAACGGTTTGAACAGCAACAAAAGATGATGGAAGAGGAACGGAAGCGGCGACAGTTCGAAGAGCAAAAGCAGAAGCTTCGCCTTTTGAGCAGTGTAAAGCCTAAGGTATGCACTACCCAGCAATATAACCCCGGGAGGGGAAGAGGGGGAGGGAAGAGGGTGCTGCCCCAATGCAGGAGATGTTTGGGCCCAACGGGTCCACTTGGTCTAGTCATTCCTATAACAGGGTGAGCAAAAATTCTATAGTAATTAGCAAATAAAACTTCAGAAGTTTCAGAACAGACATGCTTTTCTTTAGTGAAACTCAAAACTGCTATTGTCAAAGCTGTTTTCATAAATTACGGAACCATACTCTGCATTTAATGGGTTGAATTATAGAGCATAGAACGGTCCTCCCTCCATGTCAAAGCTTGCTCATCAATTGTGGATGAGAGGTCCCCATAAGGGATTTAGAATTCCAAGGGAAAAAATGCAAGAAATTGAGGGGAAAATACTGAACATCATGAATACTAGTCAGGATTTTGCAATCAGAAACATACATTTTGAACAAGCAGTTCATTGCACAATTTTCTACAGACTTTCTGTATCTAAACATGGCATAATTGGAAAGTGAACTTTGAATGATGCCCTCAAAAGAGGCACTGGAACTTGTGTGAATGTAATTAGTAATAATTATTTCCTTAATAAATCAATGAGACTTGACAGCTTTAAATATTAATTGTCAGTGAATTTGTTTGCCAGATAATACTGTCTTGTGGTTAAATATACACATGTGGCTGAATGGACAAGCCATTTGTTTATGTGCAGATTTAATGGGTGCCCTTAACTTCATGCGGTTGTGTGTATTTGGATTCTGTTAACGAGATATCTACATTGTTCCTGAGGGCAGCTTGGTGTTGATGCCTCTCGACAGTAAACCGCCAGCAAAAACAATTACCATCCCCCCCTTCAACACCTTCAAATAAAATCCTGGGTAGCTATTAAATGAAGAATATCATTGAAGATTATAAGGACACATTATCCAGTCTGTGAAAATAGTGAGATTCTGTTTTTAAGAGATCACAGCTTTGGGCAGAATGTAACCTGTCATGGCTGCTGGAGATTGAGTGAGAGCTGCTCACACAGTATTTGAGTGTCCTTGGATTCCCTTTTCACTGCTGGACTACAATGGCACGGATTAAAGTAAATACCTTTATAGCCTTCAAAATGCAAAAGAATACGAGTTGTTTTGGTTCTCTACCCCATGTACCTTTTAGTTTTTGTAGCAGGTGTCGATGTTGTTCCAGTTGTGCACTTGGTTTCATTAATCCACGCTCTCCTGGGGAACCTTATTTAATCTCTTCATTTTCATTGGGGGTATAGCAGCCATTTGAAGGAGAGAAGCAATTGCTTACTCAGTGTTAAGTGTAAGTTATTTTATAAATGCTTGGTTTAATTTCCAATTTCATGTTAATTAATAATACTTAATCATTAAGAAAGTCATGATCCAGCTCTATAAGACTTTGGTTGGGCCACATTAGGAGTATTGCAAGCAGTTCTGATCACTCCATTGCAGTAAGGATGTGGAGGGTATGGAGAGGGTGCAGAGGTGGTTTACCAGAATGTTGCCTGGATTAGAGGGTTTCAGCTATCGATCTTCAGGTTAAACCAGCAACTGCAGTTCCTTCCTACACAGGTAGACAGTCACAACCTTTTTTTTCCAGGGTAGGAATGTCCAGCACTAGAGGACATAGCTATAAGGTGAGACATAGAAACATAGAAACATAGAAAATGTGAGTGGGGAAAGTTTAATGGAGATGTGCAGAGCACATTTTGTTACACAGAGAGTCGTGGGGAGTCCAGAACAAGGGGCCACAGTTTGAGAATAAGGGGTAGGCCATTTAGAACGGAGATGAGGAAGAACTTTTTCAGTCAGAGGGTGGTGAAGGTGTGGAATTCTCTGCCTCAGAAGGCAGTGGAGGCCAGTTCGTTGGATGCTTTCAAGAGAGAGCTGGATAGAGCTCTTAAGGATAGCGGAGTGAGGGGGTATGGGGAGAAGGCAGGAACGGGGTACTGATTGATAGTGATCAGCCATGATCGCATTGAATGGCGGTGCTGGCTCGAAGGGCTGAATGGCCTACTCCTGCACCTATTGTCTATTGTCTATTGTCTATTGTCTATTGTCTATTGACCTGGGATGCATTGCCAGGGTTGGTGTTGGAAACAGATGAGATGGTGGTGTTTAAGAGGCTTTTTAATATTCATATTGAAGTTCATGGAATAGAGGGATATGGATTATGTACAGGCAGATGAAATTAGTTTAACTTGGCACCATGTCTGACACAAACATTATGGGCCAAAGGGCCAGTTTCTGTGCTGTACTATTCTATGTTCTATGTAATAAATCACCTGCTTCTCTCATTCTGGTTTCAGATGGGGGAAAAGAACAGAGATGATGCCTTGGAAGCCATTAAAGGAAACCTTGCTGGGTTCACAAGGGATGCAAAGATGCACCCAGGCCCTGCTCCACATTCCAGTAATCAAGGTCAGTGTGTCTGTAAATGAATGAAGCTTATTATTGTAGTGAATGACTATCACATTTCGAGGCTTATAATTTGACAAGAAGATGCTCTAGTCAATAATTGTGAAATCATGAGAAAAACTAAAATGATTTGAAATACTGCAGCCTTCCACCCTCGCTATTTACCATCCTGGAATATTCATCTCGTACTGAGTGAAAAACATTTTGCACAACTCAACAGTCCATCTGAATATAAGAAAATAACTGCAGATGCTGGTACAAATCGATTTATTCACAAAATGCTGGAGTAACTCAGCAGGTCAGGCAGCATCTCGGGAGAGAAGGAATGGGTGACGTTTTGGGTCAAGACCCTTCTTCAGACTGATGTCAGGGGGGCGGGACAAAGGAAGGATATAGGTGGAGACAGGAAGATTGAGGGAGATCTGGGAAGGAGGAGGGGAAGGGAGGGACAGAGGAGCTATCTGAAGTTGGAGAAGTCGACGTTCATACCACCGGGCTGCAAACTGCCCAGGCGAAATATGAGGTGCTGCTCCTCCAATTTCCGGCGGGCCTCACTATGACACTGGAGGAGGCCCATGACAGAGAGGTCAGACTGGGAATGGGAGGGGGAGTTAAAGTGCTGGGCTACCGGGAGATCAGTTTTGTTAATGCGGACCGAGCGCAGGTGTTCAGCGTAGCGATCGCCGAGCCTGCGCTTGGTTTCGCCGATATAAATAAGTTGACATCTAGAGCAGCGGATGCAATAGATGAGGTTGGAGGAGGTGCAGGTGAACCTCTGTCTCACCTGGAAAGACTGTTTGGGTCCTTTGATGGAGTTGAGGGGGGAGTTAAAGGGGCAGGTGTTGCATCTCGTGCGGTTGCAGGGGAAAGTGCCCGGGATTGGGGTGGTATGGGTAGGAAGGGACGAGTGGACCAGGGAGTTACGGAGGGAACGGTCTCTGCGGAACGCAGAGAGGGGAGGGGATGGGAAGATATGGCCAGTGGTGGGGTCCCGTTGTAGGTGACGGAAATGTTGGTGGATGATATGTTGGATCCGCTGGCTGGTGGGGTGGAAGGTGAGGACGAGGGGGATCCTGTCCTTGTTGCGAGTGGGGGGAGGGGGAGCAAGAGCGGAGCTGCGGGATGTGGAAGAGACCCTAGTGAGAGCCTCATCTATAATGGAGGAGGGGAAGCCCCGTTTTCTGAAGAACGGGGACATCTCGGAAGCCCTAGTGTGAAACACCTCATCCCGGGCGCAGATGCGGCGTAGATGGAGGAATTGGGAGTAGGGGATAGACTTTTTGCAGGGGACCGGGTGGGAAGAAGTGTAGTCCAGATAGCTGTGCGAGTCGGTGGGTTTGTAGTAAATGTCCGTCACTAGTCTGTCTCCTGTGATGGAGATGGTGAGGTCCAGAAACGGGAGGGAGATGTCAGAGATAGTCCAGGTATATTTAAGGGGAGATCTGCCTGATGCTGCCTGACCTGCTGAGTTACTCCAGCATTTTGTGAATACGTCCTGAATAAATGGTGGCGGTATTTTGTTTTTGTTTTGCCCTCCACCCCTTCATAAATCTGTTTGTTGATGCGTTAGATTGAGTGGGAATCTGCTTCCACCATGCCTCTAGATGCAGAATATTGCGTTTTCAATAGAAAATAAGCAGTAGGCAAATTCTTTGAATTGATTTTAAACTCTTCTTTGTATCCCATATATGCTAACACTGTTGCCTAGATACAAATATCTTTCTAAGTGGTACCCACAGCCTATTATTGGGAGGGACTAACCCTGAATTGATCCACGCCAACAGGCTACGACTTCTGTCAAAGAGAAGCTGTCTTCATGGCAGGATAGATGAATGTGGACTTGAACCTCAGGGTTCAGAGAGGTCCAGACTCAATAGACAATAGGTGCAGGAGGAGGCCATTCGGCCCTTCGAGCCAGCACCGCCATTCGATGTGATCATGGCTGATCATTCTCAATCAGTACCCCGTTCCTGCCTTCTCCCCATACCCCCTGACTCCGCTATCCTAAAGAGCTCTATCCAGCTCTCTCTTGAATGCATTCAGAGAATTGGCCTCCACTGCCTTCTTAATCCCTGGTTAAGTCTAAGCTGATTTGAAGACATCAGCAGCATTGACACCAAACCTTCTCAGTGAGAGCGGAAAAGAAAAACTTTTAATGATTTTGCTTTTGCATTTATTGAAGAAGTGAGGTTAGATGAGAGTAAGTGATTGAGGTGATTCATGGCCACTGCCTCTGTTCACCTGCTTCGGTTTAGGCACAGACAATACCCCATGATTGAGTATTCCAGCAGGAGCAAAAAGAGAAAACCTGTTGTGGAGAGGGAAATTTGTTGGAGAGCTGAAATTCGGCTTTAAACTGTAGAATTGCAGTGAAACCATCCCTTTCTTAGAAGCAGTGCATACAAATAACAGTGTTGCTATCACCTGTCAATGTACTGGCTTTCTTAAAATAACATTTTCCATCCAGTTTTACAATACTGAAAAATATCTGGTTTTAATATAAATTTGAAATACTATAGATACAAATCTCCTCTGATTCAAGTAATGTGACTTCTTAAGCTAAAGCAATAGTCTCAAAGAGTTTATAATTGTCACATGTACCAAGGTACTGTGTAAACCTTTGTTTTGCATGCTATCCAAACAGATACACCATACATAGATGCAATCAGTTCAAACTCGTTCAATAGATAAGAGCAAAAGGGAAGATACAGAGTGCAGAATATAATTATGGCTGGTGAAGTTGCTTATCGTACCAATGTCTTGTTCATTTGAAATTATTATTTACAATATGAGTTGAATTAATATATTGCTACATTGGATTAATTCTTAAATTTAATTGAATTGTATTTTATTTGACATGTTACACGATTATTAATAAATGTGAAAACCTAACATGCTACTTTATCATGCTGTGGCTTCATGTGATCTCTTCTATCAGCAAGACTGCATCTAACAGCATCCCTCTGAATTCCTTAATAAGGCACAGTGAATATTATTTGTTCTTTTTCAATGTATTAAGTATACTAACCAGTTTACGCAGACTCCATGGCTTCCTTGCAATCTTGCTTGTTCCGTTTGACTGGGAAAGGAGGAATCTTAGTAACTGTTGCAACTTGCTCTCTGTTGGCTGTTGTAAAATGAGAAGTATGTCATTCGAGAATAGGCAGTGATATTTTCTTATATTTAACCAGCTTTGGGGAAAAGAATGAGAAAACTGAAAAAAGGTTCTCATTTTTGGGTTTGTCATTATCTTTCTTACATGATTTTTTATTCATACAGGATTTAAGTGTTACTTGTTAAGGTCATGTTAATGGCCTTCAACAAAAGACATCTTAGAGGAAGGAACATTGGTGGGGTCATATATAAGCCTGACTGGGTAAGATTGGCAGGTTAACCTCTGATATTGATGAACCACTTCGATTTTGCAATCATTGGCAGGTTCAGGATCATCATTACTGACACTAACTTTTTTTAAACTCTAGAATTTATTTAATTATCTAAATTTAAATGCTCGAATTGTTCTTGTGGGATATGAACTCACTTCTCGAGGCTAATCAAGATCTCTGGTGTGCAATGACTTAACCACCACACTGCTCTGCGGTCATATTATAATAAGAAGATTGTTAGGCTAAATGATTACTTTCATTTCAGTAATCATACTCGTGTCATTTACATATAGCAAATTACTTTTAAATGATATTCAGATAAAGCAGATCTTTTATTAGGAATCATTTTAAATAAGCTGGTGGTCATGTTGTTAATTAGCAGCATTCTGTCTTCTACAGAATTAATGTATCAAATATGCACCTAATTAATTAGTTCTAAAATGTTGACTGACAACAGAGAAATTAGTGGTTTTGTATTTGCAATAAAAAGTAGATAATTTGAAACAATGCAAATAATTGTTGCTCAACCCATCCACAGAAAATGATGTCCAGGCAACAATTTGATGTCATAATCTCAAATCTTCAGCTTTCTCTCACCATGCTCTTTGTTGCTGCTTTTAGTACAATGGAAAGAAGTAATTGTTTGTAAAATCTATTTGGTACTTGGCCAATTTACAGGGCTTACACTGCTAATTCAGTTATTACTAGCCTTTTCTTACACCATGTAATGAAACATGTTTGATAACTGTTTTAGTCAACATAAACCCAGTAAATGAAAAGCAATGCTTTAATGCATTATGAAGTGTCTAGGAATGGAACCATAGAATTACTTATTTATCAGGAATCCTTTATTAATCCCCAAAATGCTGGCTGTTGGAAGTGTGGAGCTGGAAATGGAAGATGTCTGCAAGATTACATGGCTGTCACTGCAAGCTTCATTGTTCTCTTCCTCAGCACCAGGGGCTGTATTGTCTTTAAGCATTGCATTGTCTTTAAGCATTGTCTTTAAGCATTGTCTTTAAGCATTGCATTGTCTTTAAGCACTGTCTTTACGCACTGCAAGCTTCATTGTTCTCTTCCTCAGCACCAGGGGCTGTGTTGTCTTTAAGCATTGAGCTCAGCTTTTGGTGCAACTTTGTTTTCTGCTTTGGAAATGTACTTGTAGACTATGGCATTTTCCTACTAAATAGCTGTCTACATCAGCAATGTTTCTGCTGGTTTCTACGCTTTATTTTTACTAATCTTTCTGGTGGTTCAGACACTTATCAATTTTCCTTCATGCAGAACACATAAAGGGTTCATTTCTGAGAGATAGAGAGTTGCTTGTAGACACAAAATGCTGGAGCAACTCAGGGGATCAGGCAGCATCTCTGGAGAGAAGGAATGGGTGACGTATCGGGTCGAGACCCTTCTTCAGGGAGTTGCTTGTATGTTCTGAAAAGGCTTTTGTAGTTTGAGCTTCACTGTCATGTTCTTAGAAATAGACTAACAGTGATTTATTCAGAGACATAATATTAATCAGCCTATATGTACTTGTATTTTCTTATTTTAGTTTAATTTGTGTTGCCTTATTTTGATTTATCCATTTTACAGATACTCCCCAGTCATCCCTATCAACTGCCCCTACTTCCCAATCCCCTGCTTTTTCTGATGATGAAGAATTCAGTGACTTTGTTCAAGGGCCTGATTCTGCCGCTCCTGCGGCTCCCACCAGTTTCCAGCAGTTCCAACCCTTCTGCCCCACGTTGGAGTCTGGGCTGCAGTCTGAGCTGGCTGCAGCTCCGGCCCAACATGGTAGCTCACACCATCCCAAAGCTTCTACTGCATTGTATGCCACAGCAGGGCATTCAGCAAAAAGCCAAGGTAACAAGTACTGAACTTATTTTAAATTGTTCATTTTAAAAAAAATACTCAAATCAAAAAAAATTATGAGAAGGAAATGATTATATTGAAATTGTATGATTGCAAAGTATTATACTTTTATTACATTAATTTATTTTTTCAACATAAAAACATAACCATGATGAATTATTTTAGATTTTTGATCCTTTGTTTCAAAGGAGAATGTTTGATTGCTACAACATCTTTATGAACTCAGGCTTAATATTTAAGTCTAAAAGTTCATTGTAACTAACTTAAAATTCACTAAACTAAGCTGGGAAACACGTGTTCCACCTCCTGTTTGTTTAGGCCTTTCATTAGAAGAGAAAATGTTTGCTTCCTGTGATTTCAGCATGCCCAAACAGGCACACATTAAATTTAACAAGTCTGAGCCTATGGCCCACTTTGGGTCTAAAGCCTCAGTCTCAACTCAGTTTCAGCCCAGTGCCAAGGCCCGTAACTGGGGCATCCAGTCTGAAAGTCTCAGTGGTGTCTTCACAGCAGACATGCCAAAGGAACCCGAGCCAGAGTCACCTGCCAAAGAGAGTGGTGAGCAAACTTTTTTTTCCAATCACTAATAACCAGGCTTCCGCAAAGTCAGCGCAATTATATCTCTTTTTAATTTTAGTTATAATTTGATAACCTTTTAATAATTACTTCTCATCGCATATTGTCTCTTTGATCTGTCATAATTTATTTGACTGAATGACAGGTTTTGCACCTCGCCTATTGTAACATTTATTGAACTTTATTTAAAGACTGCTGCTATGCTGGTTTAAGTGAAAACAAGTTCCCCTGCTATAACACAGTTGATCAATACAGTTGTAAGAATTCTGAGCATGTTACGCATTGTACTTCAAGTTCAATCTTTGCGTGTAATTAAGCAAGTCAGAAATATAAAACATTTCTCTTGTGGTGATGACTTTGAGGACCTTAAAGTAATCATAAGGATAATAATTAACCTTCTACTTTGACCATTTACGTGGAACCTTCTTGACTGAATTTGTTGAAATGTTGATATTGAAATGCTGGACTCTAGTGAAAAATGCCACCAACATTTTTCATTGTTAAAAATTCTTGATATTAAAATATATGATTATATCAAAGATTGTAATTTTATTTTCTGTGGTTATGTTAATATTCTTTGGCTCAAATCTTGAAATACTTGGAGAAAAAGATGAATAATTTTGCATGTTCTCTAGACATGCTGCCTGACCTGCTGAGTTTCTCCAGCAACTTGTCTTTTTTCGTAAACCAGCATTTGCAGTTCCTTGTGTCTCTCTGAATATTTTTGCAGATGTTTTAAGATAGTTCCATGCCTCATGGAGGCTTGAAAATCTTTAGTGTGGGATTTGTAATCGTAGCGGAGTCATACAGCATGAAAACAGGCCCTTCGGCTGAACTTCCCCATGCTAGTCAGTATGCTCCATCTGTCTGCGTTTGGCCATATCTCTAAACCTATCCTATCCATGTCTAAATGTTTCATAAATGTGGTGAAAATACTTGGCTCAACTACTTTCAGCTCTTTCCATATACCCATCACCCTTCGTGTAAAAAGCTGTCTCCAGGGTTCCTATTAAATGTTTCACCCCCTCATCTTAAATCTATGTCCTCTGGTTCTCGATTCCCCTATTTTGGGTAAAGGACTCTGCATTTACCTTATCTGTTCCACTCATGATTTTGTATACCTCTACAAGATCACTCCTCATCCTCTTGCACTTCAAGGAATAAAGTCCGAGCATGCTCAACCTCTCCCTGGGGCTCAGGCACTTGAGTCCTAGCAACATCCTCGTAAATCTTTTCTCTACCTTTTCTAGCTTAACAACAACTTTTCTATAACAAGGTGACCAAATCTAAACACACCAAAAACTGTAATTGACCACCCAACCTCTTTTCTCTAACTAATGTGCCGAAAGCCTTCTTGACCATCCTGTCTACTTGTCATACGGTCATAAGGAATAGAAGTAGATTTAGGCCATTCGGCCCATCAAGTCTACTCCACCAGTCAATCATGGCTGCTCTATCTCTCCGTCCTAACCCCATTCTCCTGCTTTCTCCCCATTACCATGCTACTTTCAAGGAATTATATACCTGCACTTGTAAATCCCTCTGCTCTACAATACTCCCGAGCCCTGCCATTCAGTGTATAGATCCGGCCCTGATTTGACTTCCCAAAATGCAACACTTCTCACTTCTCTGTATTAAACTCTATTAACCATTCCTCAACCCACCTGCCCAACGATCAAGAAACTGCTGTAACTTTTGACAATCATTTTGCCACCCATTTTACACTGCCACCCATTTTAGTGTCATCTGTAAACATACTAATTCTGCTTCGTACGTTCTCATCCAAATCATTGATATAGATGACAAACAGCAATGGGCCCAGCACCGAACCCTGTGGTACACCACTAGTCACGTGCCTCCATTCTGAAAAACAACCTTCCACCATCACCCTAGTTCTAGCCTGTTCAACCAATCCAGCAGCACAGGTCCTCAAGTCCTGGCAACATTCTTGTACTTCCTCTGCACTTTTTCCAGCTTGACAACATCTTTCCTATAACATGGAGGATAGCAAATGTTATCCCACTTTTTAAGAAAGGAGGGAGAGAGAAAACGGGTAATTATAGACCAGTTAGTCTGACATCAGTGGTGGGGAAGATGCTGGAGTCAATTATAAAAGACGAAATTGCTGAGCATTTGGATAGCAGTAACGGGATCATTCCGAGTCAGCATGGATTTACGAAGGGGAAATCATGCTTGACAAATCTACTGGAATTTTTTGAGGATGTAACTAGGAAAATTGACAAGGGAGAGTCAGTGGATGTGGTGTACCTCGACTTTCAGAAAGCCTTCGACAAGGTCCCACATAGGAGATTAGTGGGCAAAATTAGGGCACATGGTATTGGGGGTAGGGTACTGACATGGATAGAAAATTGGTTGACAGACAGAAAGCAAAGAGTGGGGATAAATGGGTCCCTTTCGGAATGGCAGGCAGTGACCAGTGGGGTACCGCAAGGTTCGGTGCTGGGACCCCAGCTATTTACCATATACATTAATGACTTGGACGAAGGGATTAAAAGTACCATTAGCAAATTTGCAGATGATACTAAGTTGGGGGGTAGTGTGAATTGTGAGGAAGATGCAATAAGGCTGCAGGGTGACTTGGACAGGTTGTGTGAGTGGGCGGATACATGGCAGATGCAGTTTAATGTAGATAAGTGTGAGGTTATTCACTTTGGAAGTAAGAATAGAAAGGCAGATTATTCTCTGAATGGTGTCAAGTTAGGAGGAGGGGGAGTTCAACGAGATCTGGGTGTCCTAGTGCATCAGTCAATGAAAGGAAGCATGCAGGTTCAGCAGGCAGTGAAGAAAGCCAATGGAATGTTGGCCTTCGTAACAAGAGGAGTTGAGTATAGGAGCAAAGAGGTCCTTCTACAGTTGTACCGGGCCCTGGTGAGACCGCACCTGGAGTACTGTGTGCAGTTTTGGTCTCCAAATTTGAGGAAGGATATTCTTGCTATGGAGGGCGTGCAGCGTAGGTTCACTAGGTTAATTCCCGGAATGGCGGGACTGTCGTATGTTGAAAGGCTGGAGCGATTGGGCTTGTATACACTGGAATTTAGAAGGATGAGGGGGGATCTTATTGAAACATATAAGATAATTAGGGGATTGGACACATTAGAGGCAGATAACATGTTCCCAATGTTGGGGGAGTCCAGAACAAGGGGCCACAGTTTGAGAATAAGGGGTAGGCCATTTAGAACGGAGATGAGGAAGAACTTTTTCAGTCAGAGGGTGGTGAAGGTGTGGAATTCTCTGCCTCAGAAGGCAGTGGAGGCCAGTTCGTTGGATGCTTTCAAGAGAGAGCTGGATAGAGCTCTTAAGGATAGCGGAGTGAGGGGGTATGGGGAGAAGGCAGGAACGGGGTACTGATTGAGAGTGATCAGCCATGATCGCATTGAATGGCGGTGCTGGCTCGAAGGGCTGAATGGCCTACTCCTGCACCTATTGTCTATTGTCTATTGTCTATGGTGACCAAAATGGAATACATATTGTAAATGTGGCCTCATCAATGTCTAATATAACTGTAATATGACCCTCCAACGTCTACACTCAATATGTGTAGGAAGGAACTGCAGATGTTGGTTTAAACTCAGCGGGGCAGGCAGCATCTCTGGAGAGAAGAAATGGGTGACGTGTCGGGTCGAGACCCTTCAGACTAGTTAGAGATAAGGGAAACAGATATAGACCATGTATTCAATGTATACTCAATACTCTGACTGATGATGGCCAAAGTGCCAAAAGCCTTTTTGACCTCCCTATCTATCAGCAATGGCACTTTCAAGGAACTAAGTTACAGGCACACCTGGATCTCTCTGCTCTGCAGCCCACCTGCCCAACTGACAAAGATCCTGTTACAATTTTTGACAACCATCTTCAACAGACCATAGACAATAGGTGCAGGAGTAGACCATTCGGCCCTTCGAGCCAGCACCACCATTTAATGTGTAGAAAAATAACTGCAGATGCTGGTACAAATCGATGGTATCACAAAATGCTGGAGTAACTCAGCGGGTCAGGCAGCATCTCTGGAGAAAAGGAATGGGTGACATTTCAGGTCGAGACCCTTCTTCAGACTGATGAGGGGTCTCGACCCGAAACGTCACCCATTCCTTCTCTCCAGAGATGCTTCCTGACCCGCTGTGTTACTCCAGCATTTTGTGATACCTGCCATTCAATGTGATAATGGCTGATCATCCACAATCAGTACCTCGTTCCTGCCCTCTCCCCATACCCCCTGACACCGCTATCATTTAGAGCTCTATCTAACTCTCTTGAAAGCATCCAGATAATGTCCTTCCTCAAATTTGGAGACCAAAACCGCACACAATACTCCAGGTGTGGTCTCACTAGGGCCCTGTACAACTGCAGAAGGACCTCTTTGCTTCTATACTCAACTCCGTCACTATCTGCAATACCACCCATGAAGCCAATTTTCTATCCATTCAGCTAACTCTCCTTGGATCCCATGTGCGCTAACCTTCTAGAGCAGCCTATCATACAGAACCTTGTCAAATGCCTTGCTGAAATGCATATGTGCAACATCTACATCTAGCCTCATCTACATTTTTGGTCACTTCTTCAAAAAACTCAATCAGATTCTTGAGATATGACCTCCCAGGTACAAAACCATACTGACTATCCCTAATCAGCCCATGCCCATCTAGGTGCATGTATATCTTATTCCTCAGAATACTCTCTTGCGACCTACTGACCACAGATGCTAGACTCAATGGCCTGTATTTTCCTGGCTTTTCCCTGGAGCCCTTGAATAGAGGCACAACATTTGCCACCCTCCAGTCTTCTGCAACCTACCTCACCAGTGTTTAATGACGACTCGTAAATCTCAACCAGGGCGCCTGCAATTTCCTCTCTAGCTTCCCAGTGTACTAGGATATATCTGATTATGCCTGGGAGATTTGTCTACATTCTGTCAGGACCTTCAGCACCTCTTCGACCGTAATATTGACTGCTCTCAAGACACTTCCATTGACTGACCCAAGTTCCCCAGTCCCCGTATCTTTCTCCACAGTAAAAAACAGAGAAGAAATACTTGTTAAGGACCTTGCCCATCTCCAGTGGCTCCATGCAGAGTTAACCACTTTGATTGCTGAGGGGGTCCCACTCTCTGGTACCCTTCTTTCCCTCTATATACATTAAATCTCAATGTTAATGCTATCTTCTGCCATTCCCTTTCCTATTCCCTTTTTGCCCTCCTTATTTAATTTTCTAGCTTGCTCCTTAGTTTCTGAACTCCTCCAGAGATACACTTGACCTCAGCTGCTTATACCTGCCCCTGCCTCCTTCTTACTCTTGACCAGAGCCTCTACTTCCCGAGTCATCCATGCTTCCTTACACTTATCTGCTTTGCCCATCACTCTAACTGGAATGTGCATGTTCTTGACTCTTGTCAGCACACTTTTAAAAACAACCCATTTTCCTGACGTTCCTTTTCCTTCAAACAACCTACTGCAGTCAACCTAAGTGAGTTCTTGGCTGATAGCCTCTAAGTTGGCCTTGCTGCAATTTAGAATTTTAAATTGTGGGCTTCCTGTGTCTCTCTCCATGACTATCTTAAACCTAATAGAACAATGGTCGCTGATCCCAAAAGGCTCATCCACGAACGCTTCATCCACTTGCCTCTCCCAGTTTCCCAAGACTAGATCAAGCATAGCCCACTCCCGTGTGGGGCCCTTTACATATTGCCAGAGTAAACTCTCCTGAACTCTCCTGAACACAAATTCCAGGTAACTTTGTTAAATCATGGCCTACCGATTACTAAGCCATCATGTTTTGTTGATTTGGAATTTCTTTGTGATGAAAACCAGATTATGAACTAAAATAAACCTGATATGTTATCAGCAATGTATACGAGAAAATGTGTATGCAGATTGTAATCCAGCAATACAGTACTGCTTATTATATGTTCAAGTATAAGCAGTGTCCTTTCATGGGACTCCATAGTGACTTTAACAGCTGCAATTGTGTGTTGTCATCTTGCCACATTGGGTTGCAACACCACAATGTGAATATATATGATTATTGTAGTACTTTGGAGGAGGACTGGGAGGAGGTTAGATAGTTACCCAAAAGGAGAGGGAATTGTGCAGTCTATTGTGCCGCCAGATGGCCCGTTCAGGAGGAGTCTTCAGAACAGTCTAGTTTGCACACGGTTCATGTGTATCAGAAAATCCAAATGAAAAGTGTGGAGAGGTGAACATGGGGCTGGTATCCATTGCAAAACAGATAAAAGCCAGTTGCAAAAAGTGATAGAATCTCTTGGAAAAATGGTGACTCTTGGTTCTGTATTTAACTCCTGACACTTTCAATTTATCAGGTTTATCAATTTATTGGTTTATTAACCAATGGGAGAAGTATCTGATAAATCAAACGTGTTCCTGGGATTGAATGACAATAAAGAACTCAGTTAAATACCCAATTTTTTTTCTTTGATTAACATTTTACTGATCATTTTGGATGTTTTACAGAAATCCTAAACTGGAATTCAGCATATTATGAAACAATGTCACATTGCAACTTAGATAACATATTTCTGGAATAAGTCCTGCACCAGGCTAGCCATTTTATTTCACTTAGTAATTGGTCATTTACTTTATTTCCTTAGGTGTAGGTGTGTACCCTCCACAGGATACGCTTCAACCTATGCTGCCTCCATGGCTGTTTAATGACAACCTTGTCCCAGGTACAGTGGATTTTGTTCAAACCTCCAGCTGAATGTGATTCATGGGCTTGTTTTCACATGGTGCTCCCATGTATTTTCATTCATTTTTCAGGGTATTGTCCTCACTGGCAAGGCCACCATTTAGTGCCCATCTCTAATTGCCCTTTGGATGGTGGTGATGGCATATAACCTCACAGATGTTGGGCAGGGGATTTGAGACCCTACTGATGTTTATTATGTATTTAAACAATTCAATTTTAGGAAATACAAGCAAGATAATTATAATTTAACTCTGCTAACTTTTCATTTCTGTAAATTCTACCTAAATAATATTCCAACAGAACTCTACAGGAAAGTTCTTGAAGTCACTCTCTCTCCTGTGGGTATTGATACAGCAAAACTTTATCCAATTCTTCTCTCATCGGGATTACCCAGAGAGATGCTGGGCCAGATATGGGCTTTTGCTAATCGCGCAACTCCTGGCAAATTAACGAAAGAGGAACTTTATACAGTATTGGCTATGGTAGCCATGTCACAGGTATTGTAACATTGCCAATTTTCCATAATAAAATTATTTGCCTTCAGTGATCCGGATCATTTTGTAATTTTCAAATTACTACTTTTTGTTACAGAATGTATGGATGTAAATAGGAGTAAATGATTTGTGTTGTATGTCGACAGATAATTTGGTCTACAAATCTACAATAAGATATTAAATATTTGGAAAGGATAGATCTATTAATGTGATTCAGGAGTACAAAAGAATCCTAAGTATCTCATAACTGATCATCAGCATGTTTTCAAAGTATAATTGAGATTGAATAGGCGTAGACTCTTTTTTAAATGGGAAGAGATTCAGAAATTGGAGTTGCAAAGGGACTTGATGGTGTTGGTGCGGGATTCCCAAAGGGTTAATTCGCAGGTTGAGTTGGTAGTAAGGAAACAAATGCATGTTAGCGTTCATTTTGAGAGGACTACAACATATAATCAAGGATGTAATGTTGAGGGTTTATAAGGCGAAGGTCAGACCATATTAGGAATATTGGGAGCAGTTTTGGGCCGCATATCTGAGGAAACGATTTAGACCTTAGAGATACCGCAAGTAAACAGGCCCTTCGGCCCACTGAGTCCACGCTGACCAACGATTATCCCCGTACACTAGCACTATCCTACACACTAGGGACAATTTTCAATTTTAACCAAAGCCAATTAACCTACAAACCTTTACACATTTGGAATGTGTGAAGAAACCAGAGCACAGCATACAGCACCCATAGTCCGGATCGAACCCAGGTCTCGCACTGTGAGGCAGCAACTCTACCACTACACCACTGTGTTGCCCCTGCTGTGCTGGCATTGGAGAGGGTCCAGAGGAGGTTTACGAGAATGATTCCGTGGATGATTGGGTTAACGTATGAGGACCATTTGTTGGCTCTGGGCATGCATTTGCTTAGAAGGATTAAGAGGGATCTTATTGAAACCTACTGAATAATCAAAGGCCTGCATAGGGTAGAAGTGGAGAGGATATTTCCAGTACAGGGAGTCTATGACCAGGGGAGTAGCCTCATAATAAAAGGACAAACCTTTGGAAAGGAAATGAGGAGAAATTTCTTTAGCTTGAGGATAGTGAATCTTTGGAATTTATTGCTACAGAGGGCAGTGGAGGCCACATCTAAGGGTATTTTTAAAACAGTGATTGACAGGTTCTTGATTAGTCAGGGTGTCAAGGGTTATGTGTACTAGGCAGTGGAATGGGGTTTAGAGGGAAAAATAGATTAGCCATGATCGATTTGCAGAGCAGACACAATGGGCCGAATAGCCTAATTCTGCTCCTGTGTCTTATGAAATATGAATTTCATTTAATGCATCTATAATGAAGCTAATGGGTTCTCCCCCCTATCTACTCCCAAAGCATTTGCAATCCCAACTTTTCATGGTGTTTAAACTGTATCAATAACATTTAAAATACCCTATAAAATAACTGTTTTCTTTTAAAATATCTCATTACAATGCCGACAATCACTGTCAGTAGCCTCACATTTGACTGACAAAGTAAGTACAAACAGTGGTTTGTCAAATTGGTGGGCCCTTAGGTTTGGCAAATATTGTTTTCAATAGGCAAGTGAATGTATTGGAAATTTGTTATTTCTGGGCAGCTAACATATACATTGGATGATATCTGTATAATTGGTCAATGTGATTTGGTTCTAAATTATACTAGTCAGTGTTTTTTTGTTTTAGAGGGGCATTCCTGCATTGAATCTTGAAAATCTCAACCAGTTTTCATCGGCTCCTCTTCCTACGCTAAATGCAATGGCAATGACTTCAGTTCCACAGCAACCCATGCATTCCATGGCATCCAGTCCAAGTGCAAGTCTGTCCGTTCAAGCTGGAATGGATCTTCCCACGCCACTGGGTGGTAGCACCGTCCCAGTTTCCAGTAGCTTTCTGGCATCATTTCCTGCCAGTCAGGTAACAGTATTATTGAAGCAACAAGTGCATGATATTCCACAAATTATTAACCAGATCGCACGGTGCTTCTGCGATTGAGAGCTGGATGTGGAAGTAAAATAGCGCTGAGTTTATCGACCGCCACCTTCTAGTATCACAGCGCTGTTTATCGACCGCCACCTTCTAGTATCATAGCATTAACACCAAGAAAATGTACTCTATGTCTGCATGCTGTATTCTCATTCATGAAACAATTACTTCTATCGGGCATTGCGCCAAAAATATCCAATAACAGGAATAAAGTGTTAATATCTTTTAAAGAGTATAATCAGTTGGCTGATTTGAAAATAAATTTACAGAGGTAATCTACAAAAATAGAAAAAGGATGATAAACATGCATTCCTTTAATGATCAAAGATAAAGTTGTAATGAGAGACACCATTCAGCTATTGCCTGAGTGAGTGATGATTCTCCCTCCAAAGCGCTGGGTGATTATATAATTACCTCCTGCATTATTTGTAAACTGCTTCTGTGCAAAGTAGAGCACTGATAGCGCTCAGAGAGCTGGTTGGTAATTGCAGGTGAGCATTCCCTAATCCAATTCCCACTCAGTGTTTTTTCTCATCAACATGTTGGAAGTCCTCTCTTCTTAGCTTTGACCCTCTGTTGGAATTAATTCTTCAAGCACCATCAACCATCCAGAACCTAGATCAAGTCTATTCAGCCTCTCCCTTTGGCTAATACCCCCTAATCTAGTATATCCCTAATACCCTCCTCTATCTATTCCTCTTTTCATCTTATAGATCTCTATAAGATCACCCCTCAGCCTTTTGTGCTCCAAGGAGTAAAATTCTGCTTGTCTTACCGCTCCCTAAAGCTCAGGGCCTCAAGTCCTGGTAACATTCTCATAAATTTTCTCCACTAAACTCTTACCACCACAACAACATCTTTCCTGTAGCAGGGTGACCAAAACTGAATATAATACTCCAAATGCGGTCTCACCAATATCTTATACAACAGTAACATAACATCCCAACCTCTATACTCAATACCCTCACTAATGAAGGCCACTGTCCTGGAGATTATCTAGGGAATTATAGGCCAGTGAGCCTCAAGTCAGTGGTGAGAAATTAATTGGGGAGTCCTCATTCTTTGGGATAGGATTTACTTCCATTTGGGTTATTTAGGGACAGTCAGTATGGCTTTGTACACAGCAGGACACGTCTTACTTGCACGGTGGCACAGAGGTAGAGTTGCTGCCTTACAGTTCTTACAGCTCCAGCGACCTGAGTTCGATCCTGGCCACGGGTACTTGTCTCAATGGAGCTTGTACGTTCTCCACATGTCCTGCGTGGGTTTTCCCCGAGAACTTCAGTTTCTTCCCACACACCAAAGACGTACAGGTTTGTAGGTTAATTGGCTTGGTATAAATGTAAAGAAATGGCCCTAGTGTAGGATAGTGTTAATGTGTGGGGGTCGGTGGGCCGAAGGGCCTGTTTCCACGCTGTATCTAAACTAAACCCAATCGAGTTTTTTGATGAGGCGATGAAGGGGATTGATGAAGGTAAGGTGGTGGATGTTGTTTACATGGATTTTAGTAAAACATTTGATGAGGTCCCTCATGGTAGGCTGATCCAGAAGATAAACATACATGGCATTAGCAGTGATTTAGTTTTATGGATTCAGAATTAATTTACTGATAGAAGGGAAAGGCTTGTGGTGGAAGGTCAATATTCATGCTGGAGATCTGTGACCAGTGGAGTTCCAGAGGGATCTGTGTTGGGACCTCTGCTGTTATATAATTAATGACTGATATATAAATGTCGACAAGTTAGTAAGTTTTCAGATTTTTCCAAGAACGTTAGGGTCACAGACTGCGAGGAAGGGTGTCAAGGTATACAGCGCGATACAGATCAGAAATTGGTGAAATGGCAAATGGAGTTTAATCTGAGCAAGTGTGAGGTTTGCACTTTGGAAGATTGATTGTAAGGAGAAAATATGCAATTAATGACAAAACCCTTAACAGCATTGATGTACACAGGGTTCTTAGGATCGGCAATAGGCCGATGTCAGCAAGGTTTTGTGAAAGGGAGATCTTGTCCAACGAACTTGTTGGAATTCTTTCATGAAGTAAATAGCAGGATAGATAAAGTAGAGTCAGTGGATGTTGTTTACCTAGATTTTCAGAAGGCCTTTGATAAGGTGCGAACGTGAGGCTGCTAATGAAGATGAGAGCCCATAGTATCAGAGGAAAGATACTAGCATGGATAGCAGGTTATCTGGATGGCAGAAGGCACAGTGTCGTAATAAAGGGGGCTTTTTCTCGTTGGATGCCAGTGACTAGCGGAGTTCTGCAGGGGCCGGCGCTGGGGCTGCTACTCTTCACGTGGCATATCAATACGTGCCGATGATACGAAGATAGGTGGAGGGACTCTGCAGAAGGATTGGACAGGTTGGGAGAGTGGCCAAAAAAGTGGCAGATGGAATACATTGTAGCAAATTGTCAGCTCATGCATTTTGGTAGAAGGAATAAAGGGGAAGACTATTTTATAAATGGGGGGTAATTCAGAAATCGAAGGTGCAAAGGGACTTGTGAGTGCAGGATTACCATAATGTTAATTTGCAAGTCGAATCGGTCATAAGGAAGGCAAATGCAATGACAGCATTTATTTTCAGAGGACTAGAATAGCAAAACAGGGATGTAATGCTGAAGCTTTATGGCATTTTTCCAACCGCATTTGGAGTATTGTGAGCGGTTTTGGCCCCCATATCTGAGGAAGGATGTGCTGGCGTTGGAGATGTTCCAGAGGAGGTTTACGAGAATGATGGGCCAAATAGCCTAATTCTACTCCTATTCCTTATGTCCTTATGTACCCTTCCTTTTATCTGTGTCCCCCTCTCCTCTGATGTTAATGTTTCAAGCTGAAAACCTTTTGTTAGAAGATCAAAAAAAGGAGATAGAATTTGTGGGCTTCGCCTTTCTTGAGTCATCAGTCCTGGCTGTTTGTTCTGTACCTTTTCAAACCTCTAGTCTCCCTCTGCCCTGGTTCTCAGTCTGAAGAAGGGTCTCAACCCGAAACATCACCCTTTCCTTCACTCCAGAGATGCTGCCTGTCCCGCTGAGTTATTCCAGCTTTTTGTGTCTATTTTTGGTGTAAACCAGCATCTGCAGTTCCCTCCGGCAAATAAAGATGTGTTGAATAAATATGCGATATAATATATTAGCAGTAACTAAATAATATTGTTAAGATTAAATATAATCAGAAGATCAAAACCTTTCTTTTACCTAGGCTGTTAAATCTGATGATGATGACTTCCAAGATTTTCAGGAGGCTCCTAAACCCAATGCAGCTGATGATTCAGTCAAGGGATTCAAGAGTGAAGCCTCTGGAACTTTATCGAAACCACCAAGCTCACAAACTGCAGTCAGGTTTGAATTATTGTTATGCACATCCTACACTCATTTACTTTGAACTTTTCCTTCTTTAAAAGTATGGCAGCAGTCTTGTTGGAATCCTATTTTTAGACATCTTAACCTATTGGTAAAATTGCGAGCCTTAGAGAGCAATGTTTTCTAATATAACATTCATTCTCAAATTGAATGTCGTGCCCTCTTGCATTTGGACAGCTAATAATGTGGACTGGAATTAAGACTTGCATATTACGGATTTGAGCCAACTGATTTCAGAATTAATAATAATAATAATAATGCATTACATTTATATAGCGCTTTTCATATACTCAAAGACGCTTTACAGGGATTTAGAGAACATAGGGAAGTGAATAAATAGATAAATAAGTAAACGAACAGAGAAAGGAGACAGAAGGTGAGGTGACCTTCAGTGGTTGAAGGCAGTACTGAACAGGTGAGACTTCAGTGATGTTTTGAATGTGGTGAGTGTGGAGGAGTCTCTGACGGTTTGGGGTAGTGAGTTCCATAGGGTGGGAGCAGCGATGGAGAAAGCCCTGTCCCCCCAGGATCTGAGTTTGGTCCGGATGTGGGGGGATAGGAGATTGGCAGCAGCAGAGCGGAGGGTGCAGGTGGGAGTGTGCCTGTGGAGGAGGTCGGTCAGGTAGGATGGGGCCAGGTTATGGAGGGCTTTGTAGGTCACGAGGACGATTTTGTACTGGATTCTCTGGGGGATGGGGAGCCAGTGGAGTTTGTAAAGGACGGGGGTGATATGGTCACGGATCGGGGTGTGGGTGAGTAGACGGGCAGCGGAGTTTTGAATGTATTGAAGTTTACTGATGATTTTTGAGGGTGCGCCATAGAGGAGGCTGTTGCAGTAGTCCAGACGGGAGGTGATGAAGGCGTGGATGAGGGTTTCTGCAGCTGTGGAGGAGAGGGATGGACGGAGACGGGCAATGTTTTTGAGGTGGAAGAAGGCTGTCTTTGTGATGTCGAAGGAGAGGGTTTGATCAAAGATGATTCCAAGATTCCGGATGTGAGGGGAGGTGGATACTGGGAGACCATCAATATTGAGGATGAAGTTTTGGGTGGATTTGGTGAGCGTTTTTGGACCAATGATGATGATTTCAGATTTGTTGCAGTTGAGTTTGAGGAAATTTGATTGAAGCCAAGATTTTATTTCAGTGATGCAGTTTGTCA
Source organism: Rhinoraja longicauda (assembly GCF_053455715.1). NCBI lineage: Eukaryota > Metazoa > Chordata > Chondrichthyes > Rajiformes > Arhynchobatidae > Rhinoraja > Rhinoraja longicauda. The sequence continues at coordinate 140,941 of NC_135978.1, forward strand.
GTGTAGAGTGTGTGGTGGTGGAGATTGACTTGGTGGAGATGAGGAGCTGGATATCATCGGCGAAGCAGTGGAAGTTGAGACCATGACGGCGGATTAATTGACCAAGGGGGAACAGGTAGAGGATGAAGAGGAGGGGGCCAAGGACTGAGCCTTGGGGGACACCTTGGGGGAGGGGAGCGGTGGGGGATTTACAGTTGTTAATGGAGATGAACTGGTGCCTGTCAGAGAGGTAAGATTTGAACCAGGATAGGGCTGTGCCGGTGATGTTAAAGGAGGTTTCAAGTCGGGTGAGGAGAATGGAGTGATTTATGGTGTCAAAGGCGGCGCTGAGGTCAAGTAGGATGAGGATGTTGAGGTTGCCAGCGTCGGAGGAGAGGAAAAGGTTGTTTGTGATTTTGAGGAGCGCAGTTTCAGTACAGTGGTTGGAGCGGAATCCGGATTGGAAAGTTTCATACAGGTTATTGGTAGAGAGGTGGTATTTGAGTTGGGAAGCTACAGCACATTCCAAAACTTTGGACAGAAAGGGTAGGTTGGAGATTGGTCTGAAGTTGTTTGGGGTGTCAGGGTTGAGACCAGGTTTTTTCAGAATGGGGGTGACAGCAGCGATTTTGAGGGATGGCGGGACGATGCCAGTGGACAGGGAGGAGTTTATTGTTGCAGTGATAAGTGGAGAGAGAGCAGGAAGGCAGGCCTTGACAAAGCTGGAGGGGATGGGGTCCAGAGAGCAGGTGGCAGTTTTTATTCCTGTGAAGAGGTCAGAGAGGTCGGTGGGGGAGACTGGGGAGAACTGAGGCAGGGGTTGACAGGATAAGGGGGGGCAGGTGGTTTGAGGGGGAGCAGGTGCGTTGGTGGTTAAGGTGCTGTAGATGCTGTCTATTTTGCTTTGGAAGAATGAAAAGGAATAGGTAACGTTTCAGGCCGAGACCCTTTTTCAGACTGGCAGTCTAACCCTCCTCCAACCTCATCTACTGTTTCCATTGTTCAAGCTGTGGACTCTTTCTACTTCGGCGAGACCAAACGTAGACTGGGCGATCGTTTCACTGAACATCTTCGCTCAGTCCGCCTGGACCTACCTGATCCCCCGGTTGCCAAACACTTTAATTCCCATTCCCACACTGACCTTTCTGTCCTCGGCCTCTTCCATTGTCAGAGTGAGGCCAAACATAAATTGGAAGAACATCAGCTTATATTTTGCTGGGGCAGCTTATAACTCAGTCTGAAGTTGGGTCTCGACCCGAAATGTCATCCATTCCTTCTCTCCAGAGATGCTGCCTGTCCCGCTGAGTTACTCCAGCATTTTGTGCCTACCTTCGATTTAAACCAGCATTTGCAGTTCTTTCCTACACATTACAACCAAGTGGTATGAATATTGATTTCTCTAACTTCAAGTAACCCTTGCATCCCCCCTCTCTCCATCCCTCCGCCACCCAATTCAGACCAGCCTCAAAGTCGTGTCGAGTCTCATTGTTTATATTCGTTTTCACCTAGGCCACATCTAACAATGGCCTGTTTCTTTTATCATTGATACTTTTTTACATATCTTTCATTCATTTCAAATGATCATAAGTGAAAGGAGTAGAATTAGGCCTTCAACCATTCCTCAGTCCGCCTGGCCAATCGATCCAGATCCTGCTGCAACTTTCACTATCTTCACTATCTGCAAACCACTAACTTTTGTATCATCAGCAAACTTGTTCATCTTGCCCTGTATATTCTCATCCAAATCATTAATGTAGATGAAAAACAGTAATGGGCCCAGCACCGAATCCCGAGGCACACCACTAGTCACAGGCCTCCAGTCCGAGAAGCAATCTTCCACCATAACCCTCTATTTCTTTTCATGAAGCGAGTTTGCTATCCATTCAGCTATCTCTCCTTGGATCCCATGCGATCTAACCTTCCAGAGCAGCTTACCGTGCGGAATCTTGTTGAATGCATTACTGAAATCCATGTACACAACATCCACAACTCTGCCCTCATCGAGGTTTTTGGTCACGTCAGATTTGTGAGACACAACCTCCCACGTACAAAACCATGCTGACTATCCCTAATCAGCTCTTACCCATCCAAATGCCTGTATAACCTATTCCTCAGAATATTCTAGTAATTTACCAACTACAGATGTTAAACTCACTTGCCGATAGTTCCTAGCATTTTCCCTGCAGCACTTCTTGAATCGAGGCACAACATTTGCCACTCTCCAGTCTTCCGGCACCTCTCCTGTATTTAAGGAGGACTCCTAAATTTCAACCAGGGTACCCGCAATTTCCTCTCTAGTTTCCCACAATGTCCTCTGATATATCTGATCAGGCCCTGGAGATTTGTCTACCTTCATACATGACAGTACCTTCAGTACTTCTTCAATGGTAACACTGACTGCTCTGAAGACACTTCCAGTGACTGCCCCAAGTTGCTCCATCCTACTGTCTTTCTCCTCGGTAAATATAGAGGAGAAATATTCTTTGAGGACCTTGCCCATCTCCTGTGACTCCACACAGTGACCGCTTTTATTCCTGAGAGGTCCCACTCTCTCTAGTTACCCTTTTCCTCCTTATGTATTTATAAAATCTTTTGGGATTGTCCTTAATGCTGCCTTCTAGAGCTATCTCCTGGTCCCTTTTTGCCCTTCTGTTTTCCTTATGGCTGATCTATCTCTCCCTCCCATCCCCATTCTCCTACCTTCTCCCCATAACCTCTGACACCTGTACTAATCAAGAATCTATCCGTCTCTGCCTTAAATATATTTGCTGACTTTGCCTTCACAGCCTTCTGTGGCAAAGAATTCCATAGATTCACCTCCCTCTGACAAAATAAATTTCTCCACTCCTTCCTAAAAGAACGCCCTTTAATTCTGAGACTATGACCTCTACTCCTCGACTCTGCCACTAGTGGAAACATCCACTCTATCCAAGTCTTTCATTATTCTGTACGTTTCAATGAGGCCCCCCCCCACCGTCATTCTTTTAAACTCCAGTGAATATAGGCCCAGTGCCGTCATACGCTCATAATATGTTAACCTACTCATTCCTGGGATCATTCTTGTAAATGCCCTCTGGACCCTCTCCAGAGCAAGTCAAGTCAAGTTTATTTGTCACGTACACATACACGATGTGCAGTGAAATGGAAGTGGCAATGCCTGCGGATTGTGGATTTTTTTTTTTACAGTTACAGCATATAAATTAAAATTAATACAGAAAAGAAAATTTAGTCCCTGGAGTTATAATAGTTAACAGTCCTGATGGCCTGTGGGAAGAAACTCCGTCTCATCCTCTCCGTTTTCACAGCATGACAGCGGAGGCGTTTGCCTGACCGTGGCAGCTGGAACAGTCCGTTGCTGGGGTGGTAGGGGTCCCTCATAATCTTGCTTGCTCTCGATCTGCACCTCCTGATGTATAGGTCCTGCAGGGGGGCGAGTGTAGTTCCCATGGTGCGTTCTGCCGATCGCACTACTCTCTGCAGGGCCATCCTGTCCTGGGCAGAGCTGTTCCCAAACCAGACTGTGATGTTGCCGGACAGGATGCTCTCTACAGCCCCAGAGTAGCAGCATTTAAGGATCCTCAGAGACACTCTGAATTTCCTCAGCTGTCTAAGGTGGTAAAGGCGCTGCTTTGCCTTACCCACCAGTGCGGCAATGTGTGTTGTCCATGTCAGATCCTCGTTGATGTGGACTCCCAGGTATTTAAAGCTGCTCACCCTATCCACAGTAGACCCATTTATTTCCAATGGCATGTACGTCCTTGGATGTTGAGCCCTTCTAAAGCCCACAATCAGTTCCTTAGTTTTTTTGACATTCAAGAGGAGGCTATTGTCCCGACACCAGAGTGCCAGATCAGCCACCTCCTCCCTGTAGGCCTTCTCATCGTTGTCAGAGATCTGGCCCACCACCACAGTGTCATCAGCAAACTTGATGATGGAGTTTGAGCTGAACCTGGCCACACAGTCATGTGGGTACAGGGAGTACAGTAGGGGGCTAAGGACGCAACCCTGGGGGGATCCTGTGTTTAGGGTGAGGGGGCTAGATGTGTGTTCCCCCATCCTGACCACTTGGGGCCTGGCAGTGACACATCCTTCCTCAGATATGGTACCCAAAACTGCTCAGAATACTCCAAATGCGGCCTGACCAGCGCCTAATAGAGCCTCAGCATTACACAGCTGTTTTTGTATCCAATCCCTTTCGAAATAAATGCTAGCATTGCGTTTGCTTTCTTTACTACCGATTCGACTTGCCGATTAACTTTTTGGGGAATCCTGCACCAGCACTCCCAAGTCCCTTTACACCTCCGATTTCTGGATTCTCTCCCCATTTAGAAAATAACCTATGCCTTTATTCCTACTACCACAACGCATGACTCCACACTGTGCCACACTATATTCCATCTGCCACTTCTCTGCCCACTCTCCCAATCTATCCGTCCGTCTGCAGAGTCCCTGCATTCTCTACACTACCTGCCCCTCCACCTATTTTCTTATCATCCACAAACTTGGCCATAAAGCCTTCAATCCCCTCATCCAAATCATTTATATACATGATGAAGAGCAGCGGCCCCAGCACTGAGCCCTGCGGAACTCTGCTAGTCACTGGCAGCCAACCAGAAAAAGCCCCCTTTATTGCTACTCTTTGCTTTCTGCCATCCATGCTGGTATCTATTTGTTCTATATCTCTCTATATCACTGTCTATATCTCTTGTTTCCCTTTTCCCTGACTCAGTCTGAAGAAGGGTCTCGACCCCATATGTCACCTATTCCTTTCCTCCAGAGATGCTGTCTGACCCGTTGAGTTACTCCAACTTTTTGTGTCTATCTTCAGTTTAAACCAGGATCTGCAGTTCCTTCCTACACTGCCAGTCTATTTAGTCAGTCAGGGTATTGAGTATAGAAAATTAGATGTTATGTTACAGTTGTACAAGATGTTGGTGAGGCCACGTTTAGAGTGTGGTGTTCAGTTTTGGTCACCCTGCTATTGAAAAGATGTTGTTAAGCTGGAAAAGTGCAGAGAAGATTTACAAGGATGTGCCAGGACTTGAGGGCCTGAGCTATAGGGAGAGGTTGGGTAGACTAGGACCATTCCTTGGAGTGCAGGAGGATGATGGGTGAGCTTATAGAGGTGCATCGGGTCATGAGGGGAATAGATAGGGTTGAATTCACTGAGTTTTTTACTGATAGAGGAATGAAAAATCCATGGTCCATGGATATAAGGTGAGAGGGAAAAATTTAATAGTAACCTGAGGGGCTACATATTCACAGAGAGGGTGGTGGGTGTATGAAATGAGCTGCCAGAGGAGGTAGTTGAAGCAGGTACTTTAACAACATTTAAAAGACATTTGGACAGATACATGGATAGGAAAGATTTACAGTGACATGGGCCAAATGCGCGCACTTAGGACAAGTGCACATGGGGCATCTTGGGCCAAAGGGCGATGACTCCAGGGCTATCAATGGTCAGTCAAGGTTGATATAAATTTTGGTTGGATTGGTGACGGTACATTGGACCTACCTGAGTTTCCTTTCTAAACAGTTTTTGTTTGAAATCTGACTATATGATTTGCTTACAAAATGTTGGGTTAACAGATACTGTTTGGGTTTCAGGGCTCTGGCAAAGTTGGGCTACAGAGATAATAATGATAACGAAAAACCAAATCTTACTAAAGTTGTCCCTATAGCATCAGAATTAAATCATGATGATCAGTGAGGTGACTGTATTTAAAAATGTATTAAAATGTAATGTAAGAAATTGGATTTTGTGTTAAGAATTGAGTGATGGCCTTCATTTTTACTGTGTGGCAAGAATTGCCCTTAACATGAAGGTTACAATTGGCCATTGAGAAAACCAAGGAATTCCGTGTAAAATTGACATGACTGGGGTCAAGGAAGAGATTTTTTTTGATTGCCTTCAAGTACTCTTGTAAGATTGTGGAGGGTCAATCATCTTGTCCCCTGACTGCAGTAGGGGTTTCACAGAGTACCCTCCTCATCTGGAGTATTGTGTGCAGTTTTGGTCTCATAATTTGAGGAAGGACGTCCTTGCTATTGAGGCAGTGCAGTGTAGGTTCACGAGGTTAATCCCTGGGATGGCGGGACTGTCATGTGAGGAAAGACTGGGCTTGTATTCACTTGAGTTTAGAAGGATGAGAGGGGATCTTATAGAGACGTATAAAATTATAAAAGGACTGGACAAGCTAGATGCAGGAAAAATGTTCCCAATGTTGGGGAAGTCCAGAACCAGGGGCCACAGTCTAAGAATAAAGGGGAGGCCATTTAAATCATGATGATCAGTGAGGTGAGAAGAAACCTTTTCACCTAGAGAGTTGTGAATTTGTGGAATTCTCTGCCACAGAAGACATTGGAGGGCAATTCACTGGATAAATTTAAAAGAGAGTTAGATAGAGCCCTGGGGGCTAGTGGAATCAAGGGATATGGGGAGAAGGCAGGCATGGGTTACTGATTGTGGATGATCAGTCATGATCACAATGAATGTCGGTGCTGGCTCGAAGGGCCAAATGGCCTCCTGCTGCACCTATTTTCTATGTTTCTTCATTTCTTCGAGTTAACGGAATCTAGAGATATGGGGAGAAAGCTAGATCGGGGTACTGATTTTGGATGATCACCCATAATCATATTGAATGGCTGTGCTGGTTTAAGGGCCGAATGGCCTACTCCACCTATTTTCTACGTTTCTGAAGAAGGGGCTGAAGAAGGGTTTGGACCCGAAACATCACCCATTCCTTCTCTCCAGAGTTGCTGCCTGAGTTACTCCAGCATTTTGTGCCAACCTTCTATGTTTCCTCGATCCCTCTGCTCTGCAACACTTCCCAGAGCCCTACGGTGCAGGTCCTGCCCATGTTACACCTCACATTTCTCTATATTAAATTCCATCAACTATTCCTCAGCCCACCTGGGCAACTGATCAAGATCCTGCTGCAATTTTTGGAATGCTGTCCATTTGCCAGATTAGTGCAGTTCTAGCAACAGTTGAGAAACTCTACACCATTCGGGACAAAGCAGCTTATGTGAGCGAATGGATGCATCTAAATGAAATGACATGCCTTAAACGGGGAGACTTACTGGCTTTGTAACGCTGCAGAAAAATAAAGCAGTTTATGGTTCTTCAGGCATGCATTTGTGAACAGTGATGTTTGAATTCTGCCTTTCAGTGCGCATACTTTACTGACACCAATTTCAGGAACTTCTGTTTCATCATCTGTGGATAAATATGCAGTCTTTAAAGACTTGACAGAAGACAAGCCTGCAGAAAGTTCACCAATTGCAGGTATAAAGGACTGCTTTAAGTGTTATCTGCATATTTTATTCCTAAACTGAGCATTGGAAAAAATGTAATAAATGGAAATCTAACAAATACGGTGGGTAATACAAACATGTGTAAAGTTTCATGGACTTGTAGACTTAAAATGCCTTTTAAATGAGAGAAGACTTTTAAATGAGAGAAGCATGCTGTTATAAATGTGAGCTGAGTACTTCTTGTCTCCTAACCTGTCAGGAAATACCAGTGAAAGACTACTTAGCTTTTGTTATTCCATATTATATAACTTAATAAACATGTTACTTAATAGGAAAACAAACTGCTGGAGGAACTCAGCAGCTTAGGCAGCATCTGTGGAGGGAAAGCAATAGTCAGCGCTTTGGGTCAAGACTCTGCATAAGTAGGTCTTCCTCTTTTGACCCAATTCCAGCATCTGCCATATCTGTGTCTCCATGTTATTTATTAGATTTCATATTTTCATTTTTTCAATGTAAATTGCCCTCCTTCCCCACTTGTTTCTCCTGCTCATTTGTCATACATTGCTCAGTGTTCCAGATCATTCTGCCACATAACCAGTTGCACTTGCAAAAGGCATCATAGATATGTCTAGTAAATGTGACATTCTATCATGACCTCATTGCCCCGTGCTACTTTCTTTTGAAGCCTGGTCATACATGCAGAGTGATGCTCTGTCAACTAGCTGCTCAGCAGCATCTCGATTCTTGGGACTCTGACGCCACTAATGGGGAATGTGCGAGCACATCTCATCCATGTTTCCACAAAACTAGGGGTATAGAGATGATTTCAAACAAAATAGAGGAATGATAAGCATATTACCAGGAAGCTATGGTGAGCACAAATCCAAGAGTAAATTAGCATGTAGAAAGCTGGAGTTCACCATAAAAAGGAAACATTTATCTGAATGCATGTAGCATTTGCAACAAAACAAACTATGAGCATAAATGGAAGTAGTATGATCAGGACTGAATGATACAAATTGGGAATTGAATATTTAGTTTTTTTTAGTTTAGTTGAGTTTTGTTTATTGTCATATGTGTAGGTATAGGTAAAAGGTTTTGTTGTGTGCTAACCAGTCAGCAGAAAGACAAGACAAGATTACAATCGAGCCATTCCCATTCAGGAAGAAGCGGAAGCTGGGAAGAGGTGGAAAATTGTCTCTGTTAATTAATATGGCCTTAGTGCAAAAGAACAGCACTTGGGCGGCACGGTGGAGCAGCGGAAGAGTTGCTGCCTTACAGCGAATGTTTAGCCAATTTATTGGAGTTCCTTAAGGAAGTAATGTGGTGTGGATATGCTATATTGGATTTCAGGAAGCATTTGAAAAAAATGCTACATCAAAATTTATTATGGAAAATAAAAACTTGTGTCAGGGACAATATATTGACATCGAAAAGGGATTGGCTGACTAATTGGAATCAGTAGGCATATCATGTGATAGGAGTAGAAATCGGCCATTCGGCCCATCTCGTCTACAGAGCCATTCAATCATGGCTGATCTATCTCTCCCTCCTAACCCTATTCTCCTGCTTTCTCCCCATAATCTCTGACACCCGTACTAATCAAGAATCTATCTATGCCTTAAATATCCACTGACTTTGCCTTCACAACCTTTAGTGGCAAATAATTCCACAGATTCACCACCCTCTCACTAAATAAATTTCTCCACATCTCCTTCCTAAAAGAACGTCCTTTAATTCGGAGGCTATGACCTCCAGTACTAGACTCTTCCACTAGTGGAAACATCCTCTCCACATCCACTCTATCCAAGTCTTTCATTATTCTGTTCGTTAAAATGAGGTCCCCCCACATTCTTTTAAAACCCATCGAGTACAGGCCCAGTGCCGTCGAACGCTCATCATATGTTAACCTACTCATTCCTGGGATTCTTGAAAACCCCCTCTGGACCCTCTCCAGGCCAATTCAGAGCCAGCACATCCTTCCTCAGATATGGTGCCCAAAATTGTTCACAATACTCCAAATGCGGCCTGACCAGCACCTTATAGAGAAGGGACTCGACCCGAAACGTCGCCCATTCCTTCTCTCCTGAGATGCTGCCTGACCTGCTGAGTTACTCCAGCATTTTGTGAAGAAGCACCTTATAGAGCCTCAGCATTACACAGCTGATTTTATATACAAGCCCTCTTGAATTAAATGCTAGCATTGCTTTTACTTTCTTGACTGCTGATTCGACTTGCAGATTAACTTTTTGGGAATCCTGCACCAGCACTCCCAAGTCCCCATGCACCTCCGGTTTCTGGATTCTCTCTCTATTTAGAAAATAATTTGCACCTTTATTCCTACTACCAAAACGCATGGCTCCACACTTTGCTGCACTATATTCCACCTGTCACTTCTCTGCCCACTTTCCCAATCTATCCAAGGTCTTCTGCAGAGTCCCTGCTTTCTCTGCACTACCTGCCCCTCCACCTATTTTAATATCATCTGCAAACTTGGGGACAAAGCCTTCAATCCCCTATGGCAAATCTTTAAGATAGAATGTGCAGAGCAGCGGCCCCAGCTCCGAGCACAGCGGAACTCCGCTGGTCACTGGCAGCCAACCAGAAAAAGCCCCCTTTAACATAGAAACAAAGAAAATAGGTGCAGGAGTAGGCCATTCAGCCCTACGAGCAAGCACCGCCATTCAATATGATCATGGCTGATCATCCAAAATCAGTAACCCATTCTGGCTTTCTCCCCATATCCCTTGATTCCGTTAGCCCTAAGAGCTAAATCTAACTATCCAGTGAATTTGCTTCCACTGCCTTCTGTGGCAGAGAATTCCACACATTCACAACTCTGAGTGAAAAAGTTTTTCCTCATCTCAGTCCTAAATGGCCTACCCCTTATTCTTAAATTCTTAAATTGTGACCTCTGGTTCTGTACTCCCCCAACATCGGGAACAATTTTCCTGCCTCGACCCTGTCCAATCCTTTGAGAATTTTATATGTTTCTATAAGATCCCCTCTCATCCTTCTGAGCTTAAATTCATGCAGACTTCTTGTTCCATAATGAATTATATTTCATGAAAAAGATGTAATTGTTGCTGGAAGAGTAGAAATAGAGCAAGTTGAGCTTTCGTTGCCATTGAGTCGGGGACATTGAAACTACAATTAATCAGTTCGGTGACAATTACAAAAATACTCTCCACGATCATGTTCTTTAATATTTCAAAGACCGCGGCATGGAACCCATGGTCATATGTGAAGGAATACATGCAAAATATTCAAAAAATAACCTTAATCATTAGAGGTTAGTCTGAGCAGTATTTATATTATACAAACCATCAGAAGGATGATTCAACATTTTTCACTCCTTCAATAGCAATAATGTCCTTCCTCAAAATAGGAGACCAAAATTGCACACAATACTCCAGGTGCGGTCTCACCAGGGCTGTGTACAACTGCAGCAGGACCTCCTTGCTCCTAAACTCAAACCCTCTCGCAATGAAGGCCAACATGCCATTAGCTATCTTCACTGCCTGCTGTACCTGCATGCTTACTTTCAGTGACTGATGTACAAGCACACCCAGGTCTCGTTGCACCTCCCCTTCTCCTCATCTGACACCATTCAGATAATAATCTGCCTTCCAGTTCTTGCCACAAGTGGATAACCTCACATTATAATGCATCTGCCCACTCACCCAACCTATCCAAGTCACCCTGCAGCCTCATAGCATCTTCATCGCAGCTCACACTGCCACCCAGCTTTGTGTCATTCGCAAACTTAGAGATGTTACATTTAATTCCCTCATCTAAATTGTTAATATATATTGTAAACAACTGGGGTCCCAGCACCGAGTTTTGCGGCACCCCACTAGTCACTGCCTACCATTCTGAAAAGGACCCGTTAATTCCTACTCTTTGCTTCCTGTCTGCCAACCAGTTCTCTATCCATGTCAGTACCCTATCCCTAATACCATGTACTCTCATTTTGCACACTAATCTCTTGTGTTTATTGCCACTCTTTGCCTTCTGCCATCCAGCCAACCTGGTATCCATGCTAGTATCTGCCCTTTGATACCATGGGCTTTCATCTTCCTTAACAGCCTTATCAAAGGTAATTTATCTGATAAATGGTTGCCCATTTGCAGGTGATGAAAAAGGTGAGAAAGCCAGTTGTGAAATGACAATGCAGGCAAATAACATATAATAGGAAAAACATTGTGAAATTAAACATTTTGGCAGGAAAAATAAGTTGAAACCTAAGATGTAAGTATTGATAGATTGCAGAGGAAGAACAAATAAAAGTACAGATTCAGGAGTTAACCGGTTAAGCAGTCAACGTTTGGGGTTAGCGCCACTTCCTCAGAATTGAGACATGGGTGAAGGATTTATAATTTTAAAGGCAGAGCTATTGTGCTTTAGCTGAGAGAAAATGACTATATTTGAACTTTTTTTTTAGATTTTGGGGATAAATACAGTGTGTTTCGGGAACTTGGTCAGAGCATGGAGAGTAAAGCCTCAGGTGAGTTGGAATTGAGCAATAGCTTGCATGCAATAGCTGAAGTTTTTACTTGTATCCCAGTAAGCTGAGTGTAAAATTTGAAATATATAAGGTTCATAGTCTTAGATAGACACAAAGTGCTGGAGTAACTCAGCGGGACAGGCAGCATCCCTGGAGTGAAGGAATGGGTGACGTTCCGGGTCGAGACCCTTCTTCAGACTGATTCCCGCTGAGTTACTCCAGCATTTTGTGCCTATCTTTAATTTAAATCAGCATCTGCAGTTCCTTCCTACAGGCTCAAAGTCTTGTTTGTCACTCCCAATTCCTTTCAGCTGCAGCTCTTCCCCAAGGTCATGCCTCATTAAGTTGCTTTCAGGTTGGTCCAGATTGTGGCCAACATTGACATTTAACTGGGATGATTCTAGAAGCATCTGTGTGTCATTGCAGTGACCAGGCCATAGAGTCGGACAGCATGGAAACAGACCCTTCGGCTCAACTTGCTCACACAGGCCAACATGTTCCATCTACACTAGTCCCACCAACTCGCGTTTGGCCCATATCCCTCCAAACCTGTCCTATCCATGTACCTGTCTAAATGTTTCTTGAAAGTTGCAATAGTTCCTGCCTCAACTACTTCCCCTGGCAACTGAAGAAGGGTCTCGACCCAAAACATCACCCATTTCTTCTCTCCAAGATGCTGCCTGACCTGCTGAGTTACTCCAGCATTTTGTGATCCCCTGGTAACTCGTTCCATACAACCATCACCCTTTGTGTAAGAAAAGTTACCCCTCAGTTTCCTATTAAATCTTTCCTCCCTCACCTTAAATCCACATCCTCTGTTTCTCGATTCCCCTACTCTGGGCAAAAGACTGTGTTTACCCGATATATTCCCCTCATGATTTTGTACACCTCTAAGATCACCCCCTCATCTTCGTGTGCTCCAAGGATAGAGTCTTAGCTTACTGAACCTCTCCCGAGAGCTCAGCTCCCCCCCCCCCGAATCCTGCCAACATCCGAGTAAACCTTCCCTGGACCCTTTCCAGCTTAACAACATATTTCCTATAACATGATGCCCAGAACTGAACACAATACTCTAATGTCTGATATAACTGCAACATAACCTCCCAACTTCTATACTCAATACTCTAACTCAAATTTCACTGTACCTTAACTGTGACAATAAACTGACCTTGAAACCTTGACCTTGATGAAGGCCAATGTGCCATTAGCCTTTCTGACTACTCAACCTACCTATGACGCTACTCTGATAGAATATGAACATGCACTTCATGATCCCTCTGTTCTACAACACTCCCCAAAGCCTATCATTCTAAGGTTAAATCCAATGAAAAGGCATATAAATTGGCCAGCGGAAGCAGCAAACCGGAGGACTGGGAGAAATTTGGACTTCAATTTAGAGGACAAAGGGGTTAATTAAGGGGAAAATAGAACATGAAAGAAAGCTTCTTTAGATAGAAAATAGGAGCGGGGAGGCCATTTGGCCCTTCTGGCCAGCACTGCCATTCACTGTGATCATAGCTGATCATCCACAATCAGTAACCCATGCCTGCCTTCTACCCATATCCCTTGATTCCACTAGCCCCTAGAGCTCTATCTAACTCTCTTTTAAATTCATCCTGTGAATTGGGCTATACTGCCTTCTGTGGCATGGAATTCCACAGATTCACAACTCGCTGGGTGAAAAAGTTTTTTCTCGTCTCAGTTTTAAATGGCCTCCCCTTTATTCTTAGACTGTGGCCCCTGGCTCTGAACTCCCCCAACATTGGGAACATTTTTCCTGCATCTAGCTTGTCCAGTCCTTTTATAATTTTATATGTTTCTGTATGTGAAGAGGAAAAGATTAGTGAAGACAAATGTAGGTCCCTTACAGTCAGAAACAGGTGAATTTATAATGGGAAATAAGGAAATGGCAGACCAGTTAAACTTTGGTTCTGTCTTCACTAAGTAAGGCATAAACAATCTCCCAGAAATACTAGGGAACCAAGGATCTAGTGTGACGGTGGAACTGAAGGAAATTCATTTTGGTAATGAAATGGTGTTTAGTAAACTGTTGGGATTGAAGGCAGATAAATCCCCAGGGCTTGACGGTCTACATCCCAGAGTATTCAAGGAGATGGCCTCTAGAAATCGTTGGTGCATCGTGATCATTTTCCAATGTTCTATAGACTAGATCAGTTCCTGTGGACTGGAGGGTAACTGATGTAACCCCACTTTTTAAGAATGGAGGGAGAGAGAAAAAAGGGAATTATAGACCAGTTAGACATTGGTGGTGGGGAAGATACTTGTGTCTATTATTAAAGATATAATAGCAGTGCATTTGGAAGGCAGTGACAGGATCGGTCAAAGTCAGATTGACAAGGTCCCACACAAGAGATAAATGTGAGGTTATCCACTTTGGTGGCAGAAACAAGAAGGCAGATTATTATCTGAATGGTGTCAGATTAGGAAAAGGGGAATTGCAACGAGACCTGGGTGTCCTTGTACATCAGTCACTGAAAGTAAGCGTGCAGGTTCAGCAGGCAGTAAAGAAAGCAAATGGCATGTTGGCCTTCTTCGCAAGAGGATTTGAGTATAGGAGCAAGGAGGTCCTACTGCAGTTGTACAGGGCCCTGCTGAGACCGCATGTGGAGTATTGTGTGCAGTTTTGATCTCCTAATTTGAGGAAGGACATTCTTGCTTTTGAGGGAGTGCAGCGTAGGTTTACCAGGTTAATTCCCGGGATGGCATGACTGACAAATGATGAAAAAAATGGATCGACAGGGCTTATATTCACTGGAATGTAGAAAGATGAGGGGAATCATATAGAAACACATATATTTCTTAAGGGATTGGACAGGCTAGATGCAGGGAAAAATATTCCCGATGTTGGGGGAGTCCAGAACCAGGGATCATAGTTTAGGAATAAGGGGTAGGCCACTTAGGAATAAGATGAGGAAAAACTTTTCCACTCAGAGAGTTGTGAATCTGTGGAATTCTCTGTCACAGAAGGCAGTGGAGGCCAATTAACTGGATGCTTTCAAGACAAAGTTAGATATAGTTCTTCGGGCTAACAAAATCAAAGTATATGGGGGGAAAAGCAGGAACAGGGTAATGATTTTGGATTTTCCCATTTCTCTATTAAATTCCATCAACCATTCCTCAGCCCACCTTGCCAACCAATCAATATCCGGCTGCAATTTTTGACAACCATCTTCACTACAATACCACTCATTTTTGTGTCATCTGCTAATCATACCATGTACATTCAAATCTAAATCATCGATGGAGATGACAAACAGTAATGGGCCCAGCACCGAACCCTGAGGCACACCACTAGTCACAGGCCTCCAGTCTGTAAAGCACCCTTCCACCATCACACTCTGCTTCCTTCCATGAAGCCAATTTTCTATCCATTCAGCAGTTTTTCATTGGATCCCATGCAATCTAATCTTCCAGGGCAGTCTACCATGCAGAACCTTGTCGAATGCCTTGCTGAAGTCCATGTACACAACATCTACAGCTCTGCCCTCATCAACCTTTTTGGTCAAAGGCATCACAAAATACTGGAATAATTCAGCGGGTCAGGCAGCATCTCTGGAGAGAAGGAATGGGTGATGTTTCGGGTTGAGACCCTTCTTCAGAATGATGTCGGGGGGAGGCAGGACAAAGAAAGGATATAGGTGAAGACAGTGGGAGAACTGGGAAGGGAGAGGGGAAGAGAGGGACAGAGGAGCTATCTAAAGTTAGAGAAGTCAATGTTCATACCGCTGGGCTGTAAGCTGCACAAGCAAAATATGAGGTGCTGTTCCTCCATTTTGCGGTGGGCCTCCGCTACATTGACGACTGCATTGGTGCTACCTCTTGTACCCATGCAGAACTCACTGACCTCATACATTTCACCACTAATTTCCATCCTGCTCTTAAATATACTTGGACCATCTCTGACATCTCCCTACCGTTTCTGGATCTCACCATCTCCATCACAGGAGACAGACTAGTGACTGACATCTACTACAAACCCACTGACTCCCACAGCTATCTTGAATACACTTCTTCCCACCCTGTCTCCTGCAAAAAATCTATCCCCTACTCCCAATTCCTCCGTCTAAGCCACACCTGCGCCCAGGATGAGGTGTTTCACACTAGGGCATCAGGGATGTTCTCATTCTTTAGGAAACGGAGCTTCCCCTCTTCCATTATATATGAGGCTCTCACTAGGGCCTCTTCTACATCCCGCAGCTCGGCTCTTGCTTCCCCCTCCCCACATTTGTAACAAGGATAGAGTCCCCCTAGTCCTCACCTTCCACCCCATCAGCCAGTGTATACAACAAATTATCCTCCAACATTTCCGTCACCTCCAACAGGATCCCACTACTGGCCACATCTTCCCATCTCCTCCCTTTCTGCTTTCCGCAGAGACCGTAACTCATTGGTCCACTTGTCCCTTCCTACCCAAACCACCACTTCCCCAGGCACTTTCTCCTGCAACCGCAGGAGATGCAACACCTGTCCCTTTACCTCCCCCCTCGACTCCATCCAAGGACCCAAACAGCCTTTCCAGGTGACGCAGAGGTTCACCTGCACCTCCTCCAACCTCATCTATTGTATCCGCTGTTCCAGATGTCCACTTCTCTACATTGGCCAGACCAAACGCAGGCTCAGCGATTGTTTCGTTCAACACCTTCACTCAGTCCGCCTTAACCAACCTGATCTCTTGGTGGCTGAGCACATCAACTCCCCCTCCCACTCCCAGTCTGACCTTTCTGTCATGGGTCTCCTCCAGTGTCATAGTGAGGCCCACCGCAAATCGGAGGAACAGCACCTCATATTTCGCTTGGGCAGCTGACAGCCCAGCGGTATGAACATTGACTTCTCCAACTTTAGATAGATCCTCTGTCCCTCTTTTCCCCTCCCCTTTCCCAGATCTCCCACTGTCTTCCTGTCTCCACCTATATCCTTTCTTTGCCCCGCCCCCCTGACATCTGTCTGAAGAAGGGTCTCGACCCGAAAAGTCACCCATTCCTTCTCCCCAGAGATGCTGCCTGACCCGCTGGAGAGAGAAAGAACAATGAAAGATATGCAAAAAAGTAACAATGATCAAGGAAACAGGCCATTGTTAGCTGTTTAAAGGGTGAAAATGAGAAGCTAGTACAACTTGGGTGGGGGAGGGATATAGAGAGAGAGTGAATGCCGGGGCTGCCTTTTTTGCATATCTTTTATACATTGTTCTTTATCTCCACACATCACTGTCTATATTTTTCATTTCCCTTATCCCTAACAGTCTGAAGAAGGGTGTTTTGACTGAAACATCACCCATTCCTTCTCTCCAGAAATGCTGCCTGTCCCGCTGAGTTATTCCAGCTTTTTAAAAACTGTCTCCGATTCAGATAATAATCTGCCTTCTTGTTCTTGTCACCAAAGTGGATAATCTCACAATTATCCACATTATACTGCATCTGCCATGCATCTGCCCACTCACCCAGCCTATCCAAGTCACCCTGCAGCCTCATCTCATCCTCCTCGCAACTCACTCTGCCACCCAGCTTTGTGTCATCCACAAACATGGAGATGTTACATTTAATTCCCTTGTCTAAATCGTTAATATGTATTATAAATAACTGGGGGTCCCAGCACTGAGCCTTGCGGCACCCCACTAGTCACTACAGTCTGGATACTTCACCAGTGTTTTAGTGAACAAGAGTTGAGAACTGTCACGGGTTTGACCGTTGGTTCATTTTGAATTAGATGTTGTTGGACAGGATGAGACTAGGGGACTGCAGAGGGCTCGTGCCTGTCCTTTATGGGGGACAAAGTCACTTTTACTCTCGAGTGGTCCATCCTGAAAATGTTTGTTAACATAACATAACACAACACTCTTCCATACAGCTCGCAAGTGAAATATGAATCCTGTTTTAATTTGAAGGGGAAGCTAATAATTAAATCCCTAAAGGAAATGTCCCTAGAGTTAGGTATTTTCATAGTTTTATAATTTCAAATGGTGCTAAACGTGTTTCTTTTAGAAAAAGAACTAATGAAAACCTGAGACAGAACTTTTGTATTTTTATTCCACTTTTAAATGGTGTCTTGTATATAAAATGCTTTTAAAGAAAAATCATCTCACAATGTGAACTCTTGAGTTTTGAACTGCAATCATAAGTGTTAATCTCCATAAACAAAGACATCCAAATTTCTACCCATATTTTACTCCATTTCCAACATCACATCTGTAATTTCAAAGCATCAATTAACAGCTCCTTCAACATCTCTACCTTCCTCGAAAAAAATTCTCCACTCCCCTGACGAACTCCAACCTCTCCCCTCCTGAACGTGCAGCCCTCCACTCACTCCGCAACAACCCGGACTTAATCATTAAACCCGCTGACAAGGGAGGGGCTGTGGTAGTCTGGCGTGCTGACCTCTACCGGACCGAGGCCAGACGACAACTATCAGACACCTCCTCCTACCTATCCCTGGACCATGACCCCACCGATAAACACCAGACCTTTATCAGCAGCACTATCACTGACCTCATCATCTCCGGCGATCTACCCCCCAGTGCCTCCAATCTCATAGTTCCCCAGCCATGCACAGCCCGATTCTACCTCCTACCCAAAATCCACAAACATAACGGTCCCGGCAGACCCATTGTCTCTGCCTGCTCATGCCCCACCGAACTTATCTCTACCTACCTCGAACTCCATCCTATCCCCCCTGGTTAAATCCCTCCCCACCTACGTCCAAGACACCTCACACGCTCTCCATCTCCTTGATAACTTCCGGTTCCCAGGCCCCCACTCCCTCATCTTCACCATGGATGTCCAGTCACTCTACACTTCCATCCCCCACAAGGATGGTCTCGAAGCCCTCCGTTTCTTCCTCGACCGTAGAACCAGCCAATCCCCATCGACCAACACTCTCCTCCGCCTAGCAGAGCTGGTTCTTACCCTCAACAACTTCTCCTTTGACTCCTCCCACTTCCTCCAAACCAGAGGCGTAGCTATGGGCACTCGCATGGGCCCTAGCTACGCCTGCCTCTTTGTCGGGTACGTCGAACAATCCCTGTTCCAGACGTACACTGGCCCCAACCCCGAACTCTACCTCCGCTACATCGACGACTGCATTGGTGCTACCTCTTGCACCCATGCAGAACTCACTGACTTCATACACTTCACCTCCAATTTCCATCCTGCCCTTAAATATACCTGGACTATCTCTGACATCTCCCTCCCGTTTCTGGACCTCACCATCTCCATCACAGGAGACAGACTAGTGACGGACATTTACTATAAACCCACCGACTCGCACAGCTATCTGGACTACACTTCTTCCCACCTGGTCCGCTGCAAAAAGTCTATCCCCTACTCCCAATTCCTCCGTCTATGCCGCATCTGCACCCGGGATGAGGTGTTTCACACTAGGGCTTCCGAGATGTTCTCGTTCTTCAGAAAACGGGGCTTCCCCTCCACCATTATAGATGAGGCTCTCACTAGGGTCTCTTCTACATCCCGCAGCTCCGCTCTTGCTCCCCCTCCCCCCACTCGCAACAAGGACAGAATCCCCCTCGTTCTCACCTTCAACCCCACCAGCCAGCGGATCCAACATATCATCCACCAACATTTCCGTCACCTACAACGGGACCCCACCACTGGCCATATCTTCCCATCCCCTCCCCTCTCTGCGTTCCGCAGAGACCGTTCTCTCCGTAACTCCCTGGTCCATTCGTCCCTTCCTACCCAAACCACCCCAACCCCGGGCACTTTCCCCTGCAACCGCACGAGATGCAACACCTGTCCCTTTACCTCCCCCCCTCAACTCCATCCAAGGACCCAAACAGTCTTTCCAGGTGAGACAAAGGTTCACCTGCACCTCCTCCAACCTCATCTATTGCATCCGCTGCTCTAGATGTCAACTTATTTACATCGGCGAAACCAAGCGCAGGCTCGGCGATCACTTCGCTGAACACCTGCGCTCGGACCACATTAACAAAACTGATCTCCCGGTGGCCGAGCACTTTAACTCCCCCTCCCATTCCCAGTCTGACCTTTCTGTCATGGGCCTCCTCCAGTGCCATAGTGAGGCCCGCCGGAAGTTGGAGGAGTAGCACCTCATATTTCGCCTGGGCAGTTTGCAGCCTGGTGGTATGAACGTCGACTTCTCCAACTTTAGATAGCTCCTCTGTCCCTCCCTTCCCCTCCTCCTTCCCAGATCTCCCTCTATCTTCCTGTCTCCACCTATATCCTTCCTTTGTCCCGCCCCCCTGACATCAGTCTGAAGAAGGGTCTCGACCCGAAACGTCACCCATTCCTTCTCTCCCGAGATGCTGCCTGACCTGCTGAGTTACTCCAGCATTTTGTGAATAAATCACTCTGAAAGTTCTCTTTTTTTGTGTAATAACCCCACGATGGCTTTGCCCCGCTTGATTTCTGCAACTTCCATCAATGTTTCTCATGTTCATAAGTGATAGAAGTGGAATTAGGCCATTCGGTCCGCTCCGCCATTCAAACATAGCTGATCTATCTCTCCCTCTCAACCCCAATCGCATGTCTTCCCCCATAACCCCTGACACCCGTACTAATCGAGAATCTATCTTTCTCAGACTTATTGATGATTCTTGCTTCTTGCACCTCCCCTATTGTACTTACTCTACCAGTGACAGCTGAGCATTTGGCTGCCAGAACCCTAAACTCTGGAATTCTCTTCCTCAATCTCTCAACTTGACCATTCTTCCTTTTACGATTCAGTGGTGGGTTTTGTTTAATGCAAAACTCTTTGGAATGTTACCACTGAAAACTTCTATAAAATCGCAAGTTATATTGTTGCCATGTTGAGAAAAACGGGGGAAAAAATGAAATTCATTTGAAAGGACCTAAAAAGTTAATTATTCCGAAATACAGTTGTGTGGATTTGTTAAGAATGTTTTTTTCCCCTCCATGAGCACGTGGAAACAATCCTTGCAACATTTCCAGGTAATAAAATGAAAACTATAAACAAATTTAAATAACAGTCTTTTTCTTGAAAAGACCAACTTTTGCCAAACACCCAGTGTGCCTTCTTTTGTGCATGGACTGAATAGAATGTAGCTAAATGCCATTTGTACCTTGGGAAATATCCAGAATCTAACCCATCGTAGCTGGGTTAAAACTCTGACTTTCTTTTTTCCAGATTTACAAAATGGCCCTAATTTGGGTCATTTGGGTATTTAAATTTGGTTCGGTGATCATCCCTCTTCCCTACAATGAGAAATTAAATGGTGGTATGTTCTATTGGCACTGCATGCTTGGTATGGGTTGGTGCTTTGGTCTTAGTTAACTTGGAAGAGCTTGTGCTTGTGTGCTGTGCAAAGTGAAACTTAGAATTACATTCTTCGCTGCCAGTATTTTGTCACTTAAACAGTTTTATGTTTGCAGGGGAGGGCTTTGCAGAATTCAAGTCACCAGGAAATGATGATGGATTCACAGACTTCAAAACAGCAGACAGCATTTCACCAGTAGACTCTTCAGAGCAAGCAAAAACATTCACAACGGCCTTTCCTTCCATGCCATTTCTTCCACAACCGCTACCTGTAACACAACCTAAAGACACTTTTAGTCTCAAGGACCTTTTTAACTCTGTCAGTTCATCTGGAGAGAACAAATCTGTGTCGTTTCCATCAGTTTCTGTGACCTCATCCATTACATCATCTGTGTGTGTCGCACCATCATTGTCATCATCACATTCATCCGGTACTATTTCCTCATCTGGTAGCAGGACTGTTGGCGGAATTGATGACTTTGGAGACTTCAGTCTTTTCGGTATTGCATCCAGTACTTCTGCAGGTGGGGAATGGGGTCAGGATGAATTTGCAGATTTTATTGCTTTTGGCACCACTGGATCCTACGAACAGAAATCAAAGGATAAGTACGGTGTTTTCAGGCAGGAGAAGAATGATGTCTTCACAACATCTTTTGATGCCTCACTTGGCATAGCTGAGCAACCTCCAGCCTCAACTGTAGACAAGTATGATGTCTTTAAACAATTACCTGAGGAAGGGTCTGTGATGGGCTTTGAGGAGCAAAAAGACAGTACTTCTCTTTCACAAGGGAAGAATGACGATGACTTTCCAATTACCAAGTTGCCCCTTGCATTTGGCACCTCCGATAAGGCATTCATGGATAAACTTTCTGCTTTTAAGCAAGCAAAAGAGGACTCTGCTTCTGTGAAATCTTTGGACCTTCCTTCTATTGGTGGGAGCAGTATTGGTAAAGAGGACTCAGAAGATGCCTTATCTGCTCAGTTTGATATGAAGTCAGCTGAGATTGGTGGTGATCTGAAACATGTATTGTCAGACAGCTCGCTGGATTTGCCACCTGTCATTGGTCAGCCACCTCCTGTTACAGGTGAGGAAATGGTTAGATTGATCTGGTAAATATATCCAAATCAATTGTTACTGCAGTTCCCTTTCTATAATACCGCACCAGTAGATGACCATGTACATGCGTAGCTGTCGCTGTCCATTCTGTATGATCATCAGTGGGAATTCTACCGTCCCACTGTTTTCAGTGGTGTTATCTATAGTGGAAAATTCCAGCCCAAGCCCTTGATTTAGAATTATCATCATGTAACTGTTTTGATGTTCCAATTTTTACTCTATTCCATCTTTTACTCTATTGTTGTGCCAATATTGTTATTAATAATAATACATTTTTTTTATTTTATTTACATTATTGCATTATATTTTCCATCTGGAGTGTAACGGTATTCAGTCAGTGGGTGACTTTAATGGAATGGCACAAACATTGCTCAACACCTATATTTTCAGGTCATCCATTCTAATCACAGAAAGAGTGTCAACCAGTCAAGTTGGATGGCAATTGTTACTCAGTTATTCTTCTACCTTTTAAACTGCCATTACAATTTTATGTTTCCATTTCATTTTTAGCATCATATTACATAGCAATTGTTTGTACAAAAAGAACACGGTGCCTTAACATGGTGCCTAGTTTTAACTGAAATTTTCTTACAGGGTTACAAATGATTGCTTTAATAATTGTGAAAAGGCATCATTATTGAAGATAAGCAATGTTTTTATTTATGCAAAACCATTTAAAGCTCGTTTCTAAAATCTGACTTGGATATAGCATGTTAGACATTATGTAAGATGTAAATGTTTGGGCATACCCTGAGTTTGCCACGCTAAGTATAGACCAGTGTTAAAACAATCAACTCCTGTTTCTTCACCCAATTGTCAGGGAAAGGGGATGAAAGCATCAGTAACGTATAAATAATCCTCTGAACAAAAAAGAATCCTCAAAAAAAAAGAACGTAACAATTGTTGATTTGGAGAGGGTTTCTGGGTCAACCGACTAATTTAACTGATGTCCAAAAGACGAGTAATTTTAAAAACAGAACATGGCATGTTTCTCATCTGTAGTCCAAATATTTTTTCTTCATTTACTCGTGGATGCACAAAAAATTAAATTAGTCTATTTTCCACTCTATCCATACAACACCCTAACAATATCCACACAGGCAAGGTCTCAGGACTGGAGAGTAGCCAAAGTTGTTCTGTTGTTTAAGAAAGGAAGTCAAGAATTTATAGGCCGGTGAGCCTCACGTCGGTGGTAGGGAAACTGTTATAGGAGATTCTTCGGAATAGGATTTACTCATATTTGGAATGGGATAATTTGGGACAGTAGGCACGGCTTTATAAGCGGCAGGCCATGTACAGGTGCTCCCCGGCTTACGATGTTTCGACTTGCGATAGTTCAACTTTGCGATGGCGCAAACGGCTGCGACCCGTGGCGAGCCGCAGCTTGCTTCCGGCCACTTAATCGCGTTTATTACAATGCATTTCGACTTACAATACTTTCGGTTTCTGATGGGTTTCTCGGAATGGAACCCCATCGGAGGCTGAGGAGCGTCTGTATTATGAATGATTGAGTTTTTAAGGAGGTAACAAAAGTGATTGCTTAGAGTAGGGCAGTGGATGGCATCTACTTGGATTTCAGTAATGCATTTGATAAAGTACCTCATTGTAGGCTCATCCAGAAGATTAAGATGAATGCAACTACGATACCCTGGTCGTTTGGATTCAGACTTTTCTTACATACCTGTATTGTAGGCAGAGGTGGAGTGTATAACCATCATGTTAATTCAGTTGTGGCAGCTTCATAATACTTATTATTTTTGTTCTAAACTCTATTTTGTTAGTGTTCATCAATTTTTAATTTAATGAATCCATATGTGTTTATTGCAAGGAGTGGTTTTTATTTTATCCTAACACAATATTTGATTTTATCATATGAATCTGAACTCAGATAAATGGTTAATCAGAAGATTAAATCATAAGTTCATTGTAGTGACCAAAGAAATTTAAAGCCAAGATCTCACTTTTAAATTGGAGACTCTCAGTAATTCTCAATGAGTAGAACTATTTTTTAATAAATTCTTAAACCAATTTAAAAATATGAAATGGAATGAATTTGTTTTGAAAGTTAATCAAATAGCATTTGAAAATTGCAATTCTGATGAGAGATTGAGAAATAGCTGTTTCTCACAGTATTTTAAACACAATGGAATAATATCAATATTATTCTATATAATACAGTTTAAATTCATGGCCTTTTGTTGAATGTAATGCATCGGCAATGCTTTTCTTAAGGTTATTGTCTGTGTTTTGTAATAGCTCCATGTGCACTTGGCCACTTGACACTAATGAGCTGATTTGTATGTTGAAGATCAGGTTTGATCATAAAGATCTTCCATTTTCATTTTAAAAAATCCAGCTAGTGCAATTCCTTGCTTGATAAATGCTAGAAATATAGTATAGGAAGGAACTGTAGATGCTGGTTTAAACCGAAGATAGACATAAAAGTCTGGAGTAACACAGCAGGTCAGACAGCATCTCTGGAGAAAATGAATTAAAAGACGTTCTTTTAGGAAGGAGATGAGGAGAAGTTTCTTTAGTCAGAGGGTGGTGAATCTGTGGAATTCTTTGCCTCAGAAGGCAGTGGTGGCCGTCAATAGATATTTTTAAGGCAGAGATAGATAGATTCTTGATTAGTACAGGTTTCAGAGGTTATGGGGAGAAGGCAGGATCATATGTAGGGGCATCCATAAATTGGTCTTTTGTAACTGGAGATCACCTGCACATTCAATTTTGAGTGTTTTCCCAGTCTGAAAGGTTAACTTGCAATTACCACCTGACCTATATCTACCAAACGATAGACAAAAGGCTTGACCCGAAACGTCACCTAGTCATAAGGAATAGGAGTGGAATTAGGCCCATCAAGTCTACTCCGCCATTCAATCATGGCTGATCTATCTGCACCGCCCACTCCCCGAACATCAATCTGAGGAAGGGTCTCGACCAGAAACCTTCTCTCCAGAGATTCTGTATGTCTCGCTGAGTTACTCCAGCATTTTGTGTCTACCTTCGGCCCAACTTGCCCACACCGGCCAACATCTCCCATCTACAATAGTCCCACTTGCCTGCATTTGGCCCATATCCCTTTAAACCTGTCCTATCCATGTACCTGTCTAAATGTTTCTTAAACGTTGCGATAGTTCCTGCCTTAACTACCTCCACCAGCAGCACGTTCCATATACCTACCACCCTTTGCGTGAAAAAGTTACTCCTCAGGTTCCTATTAAATCTTTCTCCCCACACCTTAAACCTATGTCCTCTGCTTCTCAATTCCCCTACTCTGGGCAATAGACTCTCTGCATCTACTCGATTTATTGCTCTCATGATTTTGTGCATCTCTATAAGATCCCTCATCCTCCTGCGCTCCAAGGAATAGAGTCCTAGCCTGCTCAACATCTCTCTCTCTCTCTCTATAGCTCGAGTCCTGGCAACATTCTCTGAAATCTTCTCTGCGCCCAATCCAGCTTGACAACATCTTTCCTGTAACATGGTGCCTAAAACTGAACACAACAATTTAAATGTGGACTTACCAATATATACAACTGCAATATGACATCCCAACGTCTATACTCAATGTTCTGACTGATGAATGCCAATGCCCCAAAAGCCTTTTTGACTCCACAACACTCCCCAAAGCCCTACCATTCATTGTGCAGATTCTGCCCATGTTAGTGATCCTAAAATGCAACATCTCACATTTCTGTGTTAAATTCCATGAACCATTCCTCAGCACACCTGCTCAATCGATCAAGAAAGATCCTGCTGCAATTTTTGACAACCATCTTCACTATGTGCAATGTCACCTACTTTTGTATCATCTACAAACTTGCTAATCTTGCCGTGTATATTCTCATCCAAATCATTGATATAGATGACATTTTGTTGCCAGAATTTGTTTTTGCTTCTGTATTCAGTTTTATCAATTCTTTGAGTGATTCAGTGTGGAAATAGGCCCCATGTCCGTTGTGACCATACCAAACATCGAGAACCATTTACACTAACCCAATGCTATTCCCCTTTTATTCTCCCTACATTCCCATTAACTCATCTAAGGTGGCAGGCTGGCTCACAGTACGATCCTGCTGCCTCACAATTCAATCATGACCTCTGGTATTGGTTGCGTGGAGTTTGCATGCTCTCACCGCATGGGTTACCTTTTAGATTTCTGGTTTTCTCCCACATTTCAAAAATGCAGATTTGGAGCTTAATTGTAGCCATTTACAGCTGCTCATGTGAAAGTAATTTTATACAATTTGATAGGCAGCATTATTTATATATAAAATATTCTTTAGTAATTGAGAAATATTAATGCTTCTGTAATTGGTAGAACCAGGAGAAGCTGTGGTAGGGGTGGACTTAATGGGAAAGATTGATAATGAAAGTGGTTACCAAGATCTCCAAAGAGCAAAGATTGAGTAAGTTGCCCGATTCCCACAGGGGTTAAAAAAAACTTGGCGGGTGATCTCTTGGGAATATACGATTCTGAGCGGTCAGATGCTGAGATTATTTACGTTGACTGATATTTCTATGGACTAAGAAGCAGACCCTCAGGATATTTGACGGTAAATTGGTTTCACAGCAATGTGGTTTAGGACGAAGGCCCTCACAGCCTCGCAAGACTGATTAGAAATGGGTTAAGCATGCAGATCATATACATAAATGGCAGAGTGGAAAATTATGATGAAAACTGGAAGAGTTTAGGGTATTAAAGAATAAAAAGTTGCTCTTGCTCGGATTGATAGAAGATGATAATGTGACTATTGCAGTAAAGGAGAGTTCTTTATGGAAGATGTGAAGACAAACCCGTTGACCAACTGTGCCATTAAAATCTTAATAACTGTTTCAGTATTCAGAAGTGCCAAATTTGAGGTCTCGATTTCAGCAAAGCATTGAGATACTGAACTAGAGTATTGTTACACAGTATTCATTTCACTTAAATCCACTTTGTATTAAAAAGCTGTAATTTAATCTCCTTTGTTCTCCTTGTTTGTTAATGTTTGAACATTTGGATTTAGATTCCTATCCTGTGCATCAAAAACTCATTGAATCACTAGAGTCTTTCAAGAATCACTGGTCAGGAGTGATTCCAAAGGATTGGAAAAATGGCTCCATCAAAGGTGCTGGATATTTTGAAGATGGAGATGACAGGTTCTTGAATAGTATGAGTGTCAATGGTTTGAGAAGGCAGGATATTGGGGTTGAGAAGGAAAGATAGATTTGCCATGATTGAATGGCGGAGTAGACACAATGAGCTGACTCGCTTCATTCTGCTCCTATAACTTATGAACTTATGAATCCAATCTACTACAGAGTTGAAGCAGAAACAATGGTAATGTCTTGCTGTTATGTCGCAAAATAACATGTACAAATGCCAGAATGTTAGAATAGTGGTTATGCAATTTGTTAGGCAGCAGGAATCACAGAGTCAATCAGCCCTTCAGCCCAACTTGCCCATGCCGACCAAGATACCTCATTTACACTAATCCCACCTGCCTGAGTTAGGCCCATATCTCTCTAAGCCTTTCCTATCCATGTACCTTACCCAAATGCCTTTTAAATGTTGTTATTGCATCTGCCTCAACTACCTCCTCTGGCAGCTCATTCCATACACCCACCATCCACTGTGTGAAATGGGTTGCTAACAAAATTACTCTATATTTGAGAAATATTAAATCTGTAGTTGGTAGCAAGACATGAAAATATGGTTGGGAGTGGAATGCTATTATTGAACAGAAATGCATCTTTAGGTACATTGTGATGCTGCATTATTTTAAAAAGTGTTTAATTTTGTTCTTCGTGCTCTAATTGCTTATGTTAAACAACAGATGAGAACCAAACAGATTGAGTGGGCCATGTTTTTGCTGAAAACGTTGGTCATTATTCGCTGTGCAAAATAATTAGGAGAGATTTTGTACACAAACAAATGGCTTTATTTTATATATCTCCTTTCCTTATTGAGACAAAGGAATAGTGGTCTTAACTTTACATGGCTGTTTTATACAAATGAAGTATAATTTGGGGCAATTTGAAATTATTCCCTTAGATTGGAAGGAGAGAAAACAAAGAGCAAATTCTTGTACTAGAAACACAAAATCAGCCTGTAGGTACAGAACAAATTCGAAGGCATATGAAATGTTGGATTTATTGCAAGGAGAATGGAAGCAAGGGCATCTTTCTTCAATTGCTTTGTGGCTTTGGTGAGGCCACATCCCATATACTGTCTACATCCCACATTGTCTACATCCCACATTGTCTACATCCCACATTGTCTACATCCCACATTGTCTACATCCCACATTGTCTACATCCCACATTGTCTACATCCCACATTGTCTACATCCCACATTGTCTACATCCCACATTGTCTACATCCCACATTGTCTACATCCCACATTGTCTACATCCCACATTGTCTACATCCCACATTGTCTACATCCCACATTGTCTACATCCCACATTGTCTACATCCCACATTGTCCACATCCCACATTGTCTACAGCCCACATTGTCTACATCCCATATACTGTCTACATCCCACATTGTCTACATCCCACATTGTCTACATCCCACATTGTCTACATCCCACATTGTCTATGGCGGCGCCTAACGGCAGCGGCTGACTAGCAGTCTGTCCGTCTTTATTTTTCCTTTTTTTGTTGAGTGTCGGTGTTGGGGTGGTTTTTATATATATATTTTTGGTTGTGTATGTGTGGGAGGGGGTGGTGGTGTGGGGGGGGGGGAACTTTTCTCTTCCTCACGGTGCGGGGTGCGGCTCGGCTGCGGGGCCTAACATCCCCCGGTGCGGCTTGGCCGCTGGACTTTACATCCCCCGGTGCGGCTTGGCTGCTGGACTTAACACCGCCCGGTGCAGCTCGGCTGCGGGACTTAACATCGCCCGGTGCGGCTCGGCTGCGGGACTTAACATCGCCCGGTGCGGCTCGGCTGCGGGACTTAACATCGCCCGGTGCGGCTCGGCTGCGGGACTTAACATCGCCCGGTGCGGCTCGGCTGCGGGACTTAACATCGCCCGGTGCGGCTCGGCTGCGGGACTTAACATCGCCCGGTGCGGCTCGGCTGCGGGACTTAACACCGCTGGTGCGGCTCGGCTGCGGGACTTTTCACCGCTGGTGCGGCTCGGCTGCGGGACTTAGCTGCGCAAGGCTTGGTCGCGGGCCTTTCATCGCCCGGTTCGGCCGCGAGACGTTTCAGCGCCCGGTGCGGGGACTGTGCGGGTCGGTCGGGGACGAGCTGTCTGTCCGTGGGCGTGGGGAAGAGAGTGGAAGTTTTGTTGCCTCCATCACAGTGAGGGGGTGTTTGGAGTCACTGTGATGGACGTTTGTGTTGGGGTTATGTGTCTTGTGTTGGGGTTATGTGTCTACATCCCACATACTGTCTACATCCCACATACTGTCTACATCCCACATACTGTCTACATCCCATATACTGTCTACATCCCACATACTGTCTACATCCCACATACTGTCTACATCCCATATACTGTCTACATCCCACATACTGTCTACATCCCACATTGTCTACATCCCACATTGTCTACATCCCATATACTCTCTATAGCTTTGGACTCATTTGAAACATATATTTGTCTTGGAGTCAGTGCCAAGCAGGATCACTCAGTTGTTTCCTGGGGTGAGTAGATTATCCTTTGAGGAAATATTGAGTTGATTACACCTCTCTTCTCTAGAGATTGGAAGAATGATAGGTGTTCCATTAAAATATATGATTCCTAGGGGCTTGACACAACAATGCTTTGAGTATGTTTCTCTTACCCTATGAAACAGGAACAAGAGGGTATAAAGGATTGCCCATTTAAGATTTAAACTAGGAGCAGTTTCTTTGAGATTATGAAGCTTTAATCTTTCTACCATAGAGACCTTTGGGCACTGAGCTTTGAAGGTGACATTTTTATACTTCAAGGAAATTGAAAGTGATGGGGCTAGGCAGGATAGGCGTGTTGTGGCTATCATAAAACATACAGAACATAGAACAGGTCATTTAACCCACAATGTCTGTGGCGAACATGATGTGAAGAACATCCCTTATCTACCTACACACAACCTATATCCCTACATTCCCTGCATTTTCATATGCTTATCCAAAAGTATTTTTAATGTATCTAACTCTTTGTTAACATATCTAAGTCTAACATATCTGTTTCAACCACCACCCCCGACAGCATGTGCCAGGCACTCACCACCTCTGTGTGGGGGAAATAAATGCCCAGCTCATCTCAGTTAAACTTTGCCCATCTCACCTTAAGGCGATAACCTCTCGCTTTGATGTTTCCCTCCTGGGAAAAAGATTCTGACTGTCTACCCTATCAATGCCTTTCATCATTTTATATACCTCTATCACATCTTCCCTCGATCTCCGTTCCAGAGAAAATAATCCAAGTCTGTCCAGCCTCTCCCTATGGCTAATAACCCCTAATCCAGGCATCATTCTAATCCATGTAAACCTCTTCTACCCTTTCCAAAGTCTCCATATCCCGTTCCAAACTATTAAAGCAAACATACCAAATGTGTTATTTAGCACTTCATCTACATGTATTGCCCATTTCAGGGACCCCAAGATACCTCTGTACATCAATGCTATTAGGGGTCATGCCATTAATTGTATATTTACTCCTTACATTTGACCTCCCTAAGTGCAACACCTCACACTTCCTCGCGTTAAACTCTATCTGCCATTTCTCCACCCATTTCTGTATCCAATCTATATCCTGTTGTTTTTATTGACAGCCTTTCCCACAGCCCATGGCCCCAGCAATCTTGGTATCATAGGTAAACATACTAACCAATCCATCCATGTTTACTCCAAGTCATACATATATCACAAACAGAGGTGCCAGCAAAAATCCTCGCAGAACTCCATTGATCACAGACCTCCAGCCTGCACTTTAATTCTCCTTCCCATTCCT
The DNA here is from genome assembly GCF_053455715.1 of Rhinoraja longicauda. Taxonomy (NCBI): domain Eukaryota; kingdom Metazoa; phylum Chordata; class Chondrichthyes; order Rajiformes; family Arhynchobatidae; genus Rhinoraja; species Rhinoraja longicauda. The sequence continues at coordinate 172,006 of NC_135978.1, forward strand.
ACACAGACCTTTCTGTCCTAGGTCTCTTCCATTGTCAGAGTGAGGCTAAATGCAAATTGGAGGTACAACATCTCATATTTCGCTTGGGCATCTTACAGCCCAGTAGTATGAATATTGATTTCTGTCACTTCAAGTAGCCCCGGCATTCCCTCTCTATCCCTCCCCCACCCAAGTCGTACTAGCTTCTCATTTTCGCCCTACAAACAGCTAACAAAGGCCTGTTTACTTTATCATCGTTACTTTTTTGCACTTTTTTCATTCATTGTTCTTTATCTCTCCACATCACCGTCTATATCTCTAATTTCCCTTATCCCTAACTAGTCTGAAGAAGGGTCTCGACCCAAAATATCACCCATTCTTTCTTTCCAGAGACGCTGCCTGTCCCGCTGAGTTACTCCAGCTTTTTGTGTCTACCTTCAGCCTGAATATTGTTCCACCACAACCCTCTGACTTCCATCAGTAAACCAGTTCCAAATTGGTACGACCAAACCACTATAAATCCTGTGTATCTGAGTCCTCTGGATCAGCCTACCATGGGGTCCTTATCAAACGCCTCACTAAAGTCCATGTAGACAACATCCAGCGCTCTACCCTCATCGGTCATATTTATCACCACTTCACAAAACATCAGATAAGCTATTGATTATTGATTGTCCAAGCACATTCAAAAGGGCTTCCTGCAGCTTTTTATTACATTATGAGGCAATTCACAGTGAATGGACAATTAATCTGACATATGATTTTCCCTTTCAATTGAAGAATGTCTCTCTGTGGTTCATAGATCACATCTTTACTCGTTACCAATATCATTATATTATTTCAAGTAGTCTTTCCTGATTGACAAAGGATCAACATGTTGAACAAACTGTCCAATTGTTATTGCTGACACTTTCTACACAAGCCAAAAACTGCAGGGCTGCACAGTGGTGTAGCTGGTTGAGATGCTGCCTCAGTGCCAGAGACTGTTAGATCCTGGCTTTGAGTGCTTTCTCTGTGGAGTTTGCACATTCTTCCAGCCCAGTGGTATGAACATTGACTTCTCAGACTTTAGATAGTTCCTCTGTCCCTCTCTTCCCCTCCCCCTTCCCAGATCTCCCTCTATCTTCCTGTCTCCACCTATATCCTTCCTTTGTCCCGCCCCCCTGACATCAGTCTGAAGAAGGGTCTCGACCCGAAACGTCACCCATTCCTTCTCTCCTGAGATGCTGCCTGACCTGCTGAGTTACTCCAGCATTTTGTGAATAAATACCTTCGATTTGTACCAGCATCTGCAGTTATTTTCTTATACTTCATATTGTGTAGATACAATTGTATTATTGTCATGTGTACCAAGGTACAGTGAAAAGCTTTGTTTTGCATGTTATCCAAACAGATCAGATAATGCATAAATACAATCAAACTCAAGTACAATAGGTAGAGCAAATGAGAAGAGACCGAGTGAGAGTGCAGAATGTGGTTCTCAGTATTGTAGAGCATCAGTTCCGTTAAAAACATCCATTGGGGTAGAGGTGAATCGGGCAGTCCCCTAGCTTATGTAAGGACTGTTCAGAAGCCTGATAACAGAGGGGAAGAAGTTGTTTCTACATAAATTTGCTCTGGGTGCTCTGGTTTCCTCCCATATCCCAAAAACATGTAAGTTTATGGGTTAGACACAAAATGCTGGAGTAACTCAGCGGGACAGGCAATAGACAATAGGTGCAGGAGTAGGCCATTCGGCCCTTCGAGCCAGCACCGCCATTCAATGTGATCATGGCTGATCATTCTCAATCAGTACCCCGTTCCTGCTTTCTCCCCATACCCCCTGACTCCGCTATCCTTAAGAGCTCTATCAAGCTCTCTCTTGAATGTATTCAGAGAATTGGCCTCCACTGCCCTCTGAGGCAGAGAATTCCACAGATTCACAACTCTCTGACTAAAAAAGTTTTTCCTCATCTCTGTTCTAAATGGCCTACCCCTTATTCTTAAACTGTGGCCCCTGGTTCTGGGCTCCCCCAACATTGGGAGCATGTTTCCTGCCTCTAACATGTCCAACCCCTTAATAATCTTATACGTTTCGATAAGATCCCCTCTCATCCGTCTAAATTCCAGTGTATACAAACCTAGTCGCTCCAGTCTTTCAACATATGACAGTCCCGCCATTCCGGGAATTAACCTAGTAAACCTGCGCTGCACGCCCTCAATAGCAAGAATATCCTTCCTCAAATTTGGAGACCAAAACTGCACACAGTACTCCAGGTGCAGTCTCACTAGGGCCCTGTACAACTGCAGAAGGACCTCTTTGCTCCTATACTCAACTCCTCTTGTTATGAAGGCCAACATTCCATTGGCTTTCTTCACTGCCTGCTGTACCTGCATGCTTCCTTTCAGTGACTGATGCACTAAGACACCCAGATCACGTTGTACGTCCCCTTTTCCTAACTTGACACCATTCAAATAATAATCTGCCTTCCTATTCTTACCACCAAAGTGGATAACCTCACACTTATCTACATTAAACTGCATCTGCTATGCATCCGCCCACTCACACAACCTGTCCAAGTCACCCTGCAACCTCATAGCATCTTCCTCACAGTTCACACTGCCACCCAGCTTTGTATCATCGGCAAATTTGTTAATGGTACTTTTAATCCTTTCATCCAAGTCATTGATGTATATTGTAAATAGCTGCGGTCCCAACACCGAGCCTTGCGGTACCTCACTAGTCACTGCCTGCCATTCTGAAAGGGACCCATTTATCCCCATTCTTTGCTTTCTGTCTGTCAACCAACTTTCTATCCATGTCAGTACCCTACCTCCAATACCATGTGCTCTAATTTTGCCCACCAATCTGCTATGTGGGACCTTGTCGAAGGCTTTCTGAAAGTCGAGGTACGCCACATCCACCGGCTCTCCCCTGTCAATTTTCCTAGTTACATCCTCAAAAAATTCCAGTAGATTAGTCAAGCACGATTTGTCAAGGCGGCATCTCTGGATAGAAGGAATGCTTGATGTTTCAGCTCGAGACCCTTCTTCAGACTAAGAGTCAGGGGAGAGGGAGACACAGAGACATGGAAGGCTAATGTGTAAAAATGAGACATCAAAGAGGACGAACATCAAGGAAAATGTGGAGTAGATCATTGTTAGCTAGGGGAAGGTGACAACGAAGCTTACACAGATAAAATTAAATCAGGAGGACAGTCAGACCAGTTGGAGAACAAGGATGGGGAAGGCGCTGACAGAGGGAAAGCAAAGGTTATTTGAAGTTAAAGAAGTCAATATTCATACCGCTGGTTTATAAGCTACCCAAGTGAAATTTGAGGTGCTGATCCTCCAATTTACATTGGGCCTCACTCTGACAGTAGAGGAGGCCCAGGACAGAAAGGTCAGTATGGGAGAGGGAGTTAAAGTGCTTAGCAACCGGGATATCAGGTTGGTCTCGGTGGACTGAACGGCGGTGTTCAACAAAATGATCTCTGAGTGTGCGCTTGGTCTCACCGATACATAGGAGTCCACTCCTGGAACAGCGGGTACAGTAATTGAGGTTGGAGGAGGTGCAAGTGGACCTCTGCCTCACCTGAAGGGACTGTCGGGGTCCTTGGACAGTATCGAGGGAGGAGGTATAGGGACAGGTGTTGCATCTCTTGCGATTGCAGCAGAAAGTACCAGGGGAGGGGTTGGTTTGGCTGGGAGTGTTTGTTAACCAGGGAGTTGCGGAGGGAACGGTCTCTGCGGAAAGCGTAAAGGGGTGGAGATGGGAAGATGTGGCTAGTGGTGGGATCCCCTTAGATGTTGCGAAAATGTCAGGATTATGTGCTGTATGCAATGGCTGATGGGGTGAAAGATGAGGACTTGAGGGACTCTGTCTCTGTTGCAACTGGGGGGGGGGGAAGGGGGAGCAAGAGTGGAACTGCGGAATACCGAGGAGACCCTTGTGAGGGCCTCATCTATGTTGGAAAAGGGCACCCCCGTCCCTAAAGAATGAGGACATCTTAGATGTCCTGATGTGGAACACCTCATCTTGGGTGCAGATGCGGTGTAGACGGAGCAATTAGGAGTAGGGGATAGAGTCTTTGCAGGACACGGGGTGGGAAGAAGTGGGTAGTCTAGATAGCTGTGGGAGTCAGTAGATTTGTAATAGATGTCAGTCGATAGTCCTGTGATGGAGATGGTGAGATCAAGAAATGGTAGGGAAATGTCGGAGATGATCCAAGTGAAATTGAGTGCAGTATGGGTGCTGGAGTTAGCTCTGATGCAGTCATCAATGTAACGGAGATAGAGTTCGGGGATGGGGCCAGTGTGTGCCGGAACTGGGATTATTCGACGTATCCTACAAAGAGCCAGGCATATCGGGACTCTTATAAGTGCCCATGGTTACGCCTTAGATTTGGAGGAAGTGGGAGGAGTCGAAGGAGAAAGGTATGGGTAAGGACCAGCTCTGCTAGGCAGAGGAGGGTGTTGGTAGAGGGAAATTGGCTGGTTCTGTGGTCGAGGAAGAAACGGAGGGCTTTAAGACCTTCCTGGTGGGGGATGGAGGTGTGAAGTGACTGAACATCCATAATAAAGATGATGTAGTGAGGGTCTGGAAAACGGAAGTCATTGAAGAGACGAAGGGCGTGTGAAGTATCTTGTACTTGGGTCGGGAGAGATTGGACCAGGGGGGATAGGATGGAGTCGAGTTACATGGAAATCATTTCCATGGGACAGGAGTAGGCAGAAACAATAGGTCTGCCAGGGCAGTTCTGTTTATGGATTTTGGTGAGAAGATAAAACCTGGCTGTGCAGGGCTGGCGAACGATAAGGTTGGAGGCTTTGAAGGGTAGGCAGCCGGAACTGATAAAATCAGAAATGGACTGTGAGATTATGGCCTGGCGATCATCTGTGGGATTGTGGTCCAAGGACAAGTAGGAGGAGGTGTCCGAGGGCTGGCGCCTGGCCTCAGTGCGTTAGAGGTCAGCGCGCCAGACTACCATGGCACTTCCCTTGTCGGCGGGTTTGATGATAATGTCAGGGTTGCTGCAGAGTGAACAGAGGGCTGTACGTTCAGAGGGGGAGAGGTTAGAGTAGCTAAGGGAAGTGGAAAAGTTGAGATGGTTGATGGGTTAATTGGTCTCTAAAATTGCTCATCATGAGCAGGGAGTGGATAACAAAGTGAAATAATGAACTGTGTGAATGGTGAGCATAGACCAGGTGGGCTAAAGGGCCTATTGCCATACTGTATCTTTAACCTAATTATATTTCTACATTAATATGTGTCCTTTTGATATTGTTTCCAGTCATCGTCTCCACCGATGATAAATGACTTGCCACACAGACCACGGGGTTGCCTTCAGTGGCTTTTGATTTTATCATGGATGATACCTTCGATTTGTACCAGCATCTGCAGTTGATACCTTTGATTTGTACCAACATGTGCAGTTATTTTCCTACATTATCATGGATGAATGTTATTACACCGCATGGATGAACTCCAATAATTGTTCATCCCTGTCTGGCGAAAAAATAAAACTGGGAAGCCTCAACTGTGGCTAACGAGGGAAATCAAGGATAGTGTTAAATCCAAGGAAAAGGCATATAAATTGGCCAGTGGAAGCAGCAAACCGGAGGATTGGGAGAAATTTAGAACTCAACAGAGGATGACAAAGGGGTTAATTAAGAGGGGGGGAAAAAGAGCATGAAAGAAAGTTTGCAGGGAATATAACGACTGACTCTAAAAGCTTCTTTAGATATGTAAAAAAAGAAAAGATTAGTGAAGACAATGTAGGTCCCTTACAATCAGAGACAGGTGAATTTATAATGGGAAACAAAGACATGGTAGAACAGTTAAACGAGTACTTTAGTTCTGTCTTCACTAAGGAAGACACAAACAATCTCCCAGAAATATTAGGGGACCGAGGATCTAGTGGGAGGGAGGAACTAAAGGGAATCCACATAAGTCAGGAAATGGTGTTAGTAAACTGTTGGGACTGAAAGCAGATAAATCCCCAGGGCCTGATGGTCTGCATCCCAGAGTACTCAAGGAAGTGGAAGTAGAAATCGTGGATGCATTGGTGATCATTTTCCAATGTTCTCTCGACTCTGGATCAGTTCCTGTGGACTGGAGGGTGGCCAATGTAACCCCACTTTTTAAGAAAGAGGGGAGAGAGAAAATGGGGAATTATAAACCAGTTAGCCTTACATCGGTGGAGGGGAAGATGCTTGAGTCGATTGTTAAAGATGTTTTCGCAGCGCATTTGGAAAGCAATGTCATGATCGGTCAAAGTGAGCATGGATTTATGAAGAGGAAATCATGCTTGACTAACCTTCTGGAATTTTAGGGGGATGCAACAAGTAGAATGGATAAGGGAGAGCCAGTGGATGTGGTGTATCTGGACTTTCAAAAAGCCTTTGACCAGGTCCCACACAAGAGATTAATGTTCAAAATTAGAGCACATGGTATTGGGGGTAGTGTATTGACATGAATACAGAACTGGTTGGCAGACAGGAAGCAAAGAGTAAGAATTAACAGGTCTTTTTCAGAATAGCAGGCAGTGACTAGTGGGGTGCCACAAGGCTCGGTGCTGGGACCCCAGTTATTTACAATAGATATTAATGATTTAGACGAGGGAATTAAATGTGGCATCTCCAAGTTTGTGGATGACACAAAGCTGGATGGCAGTGTGAGCTGCGATGAGGATGCTATGAGGCTGCAGGGTAACTTGGATAGGTTGGGTGAGTGGGCAGATGCATGGCAGGTGCAGTGTAATCTGGATAAATATGAGGTTACCACTTTGGTGGCAAGAACTGGAAGACAGATTATTTTCTGAATTGTATCAGATTATGAAAAGGGGAGGTGCAACGGGACCTGGGTGTGCTTGTACATCAGTCACTGAAAGTAAGCGTGCAGGTACAGCAGGCAGTGAAGAAAGTAAATGGCATGTTGTCCTTCATTATGAAAGGATTTGAGTTTAGGAGCAAGGAAGTCCTACTGCAGTTGTACAGGGCCCTGGTGAGACCGCACATTGAGTATTGTGTGCAATTTTGGTCTCCTAAATTGAAAAAGGACATTATTGCTATTGAGGGAGGGCAGCGTAAATTCACCAGGTTAATTCCCGGGATGGCGGGACTGACATATGATGAAAGAATGGGTCGACTGGGCTTGTAAATTAATTTACACTGGTATTTAGAAGGTTGAGATGGGATTGTATAGAAACATATAAAATTCTTAAAGGATTGGACAGGGTAGATGCAGGAAAAATGTTCCCGATGTTGGGGGGAGTCCAGAACCAGGGGTCACAGTTTAAGAATAAGGGGTAGGCCACATTACAGTCTGGTTTGGGAACAGCTCTGCCCAGGACAGGATGGCCCTGCAGAGAGTAGTGCGTTCGGCAGAACGCACCATGGGAACTACACTCGTCCCCCTGCAGGACCTATACATCAGGAGGTGCAGATCCAGAGCAAGCAAGATCATGAGGGACCCCTGCCACCCCAGTAACGGACTGTTCCAGATGCTACGGTCAGGCAAACGCCTCCGCTGTCACGCTGTGAAAACGGAGAGGATGAGACGGAGCTTCTTCCCACAGGCCATCAGGACTGTCAACTTTGATAACCCCAGAGACTAAATTTTTGTCGACACTTTTTGTGCTATGTTTAGTAACTTATTAACTTTATTTATATGCTGTAACTGTAATTCTTTTTGTGCACAACCCGCAGGCATTGCCACTTTCATTTCACTGCACATCGAGTATGTGTATGTGACAAATAAATTTGACTTGACTTGACTTGACTTGATTTAGGACTGAGAGGAAACACTTCTTCACCGAGAGTTGTGAATCTGTGGAATTCTTTGCCACAGAAGGCAGTGGAAGCCAATTCACTGGATGTTTTCAAGAGAGAGTTAGATAGAGCTCTTAGGGCTAAAGAAATCAAGTGATATGGGGGAAAAGCAGGAATGGGGTACTGATTTTAGATGATCAGCCATGATCATATTGAATGGTGGTGCTGGCTCGAAGGGCTGAATGGCCTACTCCTGCACCTATTTTTCTATGTATGTTTCTATGCCACACCAGCCACTGGGTTGCCTTCGGTGACATTTGATTTTAACATGGATCATTGAGGACATAAATGTCATAGGCAAATTACTGGCTAACCAACAGGTTGCAGTATATTATTATTTTCTGTGTTTTAATGTGCAATGGATGGAGGGTCAAGTCAAGTCAAGTCAAGGGCGGCATGGTAGCGCAGCGGTAGAGTTGCTGCTTTACAGCGAATGCAGCGCCGGAGACTCAGGTTCGATCCTGACTACGGGTGCTGCACTGTAAGGAGTTTGTACGTTCTCCCCGTGACCTGCGTGGGTTTTCTCCGAGATCTTCGGTTTCCTCCCACACTCCAAAGACGTACAGGTATGTAGGTTAATTGGCTGGGTAAATGTAAAAATTGTCCCTAGTGGGTGTAGGATAGTGTTAATGTGCGGGGATCACTGGGCGGCACGGACTTGGAGGGCCGAAAAGGCCTGTTTCCGGCTGTATATATATGATATGATATGATATGATAAGTCAAGTCAAATTTATTTGTCACATACACATACACGATGTGCAGTGCAATGAAAGTGGCAATGCCTGCGGATTGTGCCCAAAAAAGAATTACAGTTACAGCATATACATAAAGTTAATAAGTTACTATAGTGTAGACAAAAATTTAGTCTCTGGAGTTATAAAAGTTGACAGTCCTGATGGCCTGTGGGAAGAAACTCCGTCTCATCCTCTCCGTTTTCACAGCGTGACAGCGGAGGCGTTTGCCTGATCGTAGCATCTGGAACAGTCCGTTACTGGGGTGGCAGGGGTCCTTCATGATCTTGCTTGCTCTGGATCTGCACCTCCTGATGTATAGGTCCTGCAGGGGGACGAGTGTAGTTCCCATGGTGCGTTCTGCCGAACGCACTACTCTCTGCAGGGCCATCCTGTCCTGGGCAGAGCTGTTCCCAAACCAGACTGTAATGTTGCCGGACAGGATGCTCTCTACAGCCCCAGAGTAGAAGCAATGAAGGATCCTCAGAGACACTCTGAATTTCCTCAGCTGTCTAAGGTGGTAAAGGCGCTGCTTAGCCTTACCCACCAGTGCGGCAATGTGCGTTGCCCACGTCAGATCCTCTGTGACGCGGACTCCCAAGTATTTAAAACTGCTCACCCTATCCACAATCGACCCATTTATCACCAGTGGTGTGTACGTCCTTGGATGTTTAGCCCTTCTGAAGTCCACAATCAGCTCCTTCGTTTTAGTGACATTCAAGAGGAGGCTATTGTCCTGACACCAGAGTGCCAGATCAGCCACCTCCTCCCGGTAGCCCTTCTCATCGTTGTTGGAGATCCGGCCCACCACCACAGTGTCATCAGCAAACTTGATGATGGAGTTTGAGCTGAACCTGGCCCCACAGTCATGTGTGTACAGGGAGTACAGTAAGGGGGCTAAGGACGCAACCCTGGGGGGATCCTATGTTCAGGGTGAGGGAGCTAGATGTGTGTTTCCCCCATCCTGACCACTTGGGGCCTGGCGGTGAGAAAGTCCAGGACCCAGGCACACAGAGGGGTGCTAAGCCCCAGTTCCAGCAGCGTCTCAACCAGTCTGCTAGGGACTATTGTGTTGAATGCTGAACTAAAGTCAATGAACAGCATCCTCACATAGCCCCCCTGGCTGTCCAGATGAGAGAGAGCGGTGTGCAGAACCTGGGAGACGGCATCATCCGTGGACCTGTTCGGACGGTATGCGAACTGCAGTGGGTCCATGTTGCGAAGAAGGAGGGCACAGATGTGCTTCTTGACTAGCCTCTCGAAGCATTTCATGACCACCGAGGTGAGGGCCACCGGTCGGTAGTCATTTAAACACGCTGGAGAGGCATTCTTTGGCACCGGTACAATGATGGATCTTTTGAAGCATGCAGGGACCACGGACTTGGCCAAGGAGAGGTTGAATATTGTGGTGAGCACTGGAGCAAGCTGAGTAGCACAAGACTTTAGCACTCGCCCAGATATACCATCTGGGCCTCCAGCTTTCCTCGTGTTCACACGCGTCAGAGCCCACCTCACCTCGTGCTCGGACACCGAGAATGTGTGCACATCCCCGGCGGTGGATCACCCTCCAGCCTCGCTAGCCAGCGCCCCTTCGGTGCTGTTTTTAGACGGCGAGCTGGTGGTGTTACCCGTCTCAAACCGTGCATAAAAAGAGTTCAGGTCATCAGCTAAGGAGGAGCCGGCACTTCCGGTTGAGGGGGTGCTGGACCTGTAGCTAGTTATTGTCCGTAGCCCCTGCCAAAGGCGCCTGGTGTCCTGCTGCTCCATCTGTGACTCCATCTTGTCCCGGTACCTCCTTTTTGCATCCTTCACTGCCCTTCGCAGTCGGTAGGACTCTCCCTTGTAGTCGTCCATGTTCCCGGATGCCAGGCCAGAGTTGTAAGCAGCGGTGCGAGCATTCAAGGCCACGTGAATAGACCTGTCTACCCAGGGTTTGTGGTTAGGGAAGATACTGACCCTTACTGTGGGGATGATGGTATCGGCTATTGTGGCAATTAAGTCCGTAACCGCTTCCGCAAACTCATTTACGTCTCTGGAACTTGCTTGGAACATGTTCCAGTCGACTTCGCTCAGTGCATCCTGCAGCATGGCCTCTAAATGGTCAGCCCACCGCTTTACATCCCTTGTCACTGTCGCTTCCCGTACTATCCGTTGTTTATACTCCGGCAGAAGGAAAATGGCAGCATGGTCAGATTTTCCAAAAGGAGGGAGAGAAACGGCTTTGTAGCCTTTCCTGAACGGCGTGTAGCAGTGGTCCAAAGTTCTTTCCCCCCTGGTGACACACGTGATGTGTTGGTGGAAGTTGGGCATGACCTTTTTGAGATTTCCCCTATTGAAATCTCCAGCCACCAGCACAGCCGCATCAGGGTTCTTGTTTTGGTGTCGACACAACACATCGTGTAGGGTCGACAGTGCCACGTCGGTGTCCGCATGTGGTAGGATATAGACGGCTGTGATGATCACCGAGCTGAACTCCCGTGGAAGGTAGAATGGTCGGCATGGGATAGTTAGATGTTCCAGGTCCGGCGAGCAGGAACGAGAAAGCGTCTTAATATTTCCAGGATTGCACCAGTTATTATTGGTCAAGAAGCAGACTACTCCGCCCTTGGATTTCCCGGATTCTTCCGTTCTGTCCGCCCGGAAAACAGTGAAGGACTCGGATGGGCGGATCACCTGGTCAGGCACCAGCGGGGTCAGCCATGTCTCAGTCAGACAAAGGATGTTGCAGTTCCTTATGTCCCTCTGGAATCTGATCCTTGCCCTGAGGTCATCCAGCTTGTTCTCCAGGGACTGGACATTGGCCAGAAGTATGCTGGGCAGAGGTGGACGTAAGGCTTGGGTTCTCAGCCTGTTTCGAATCCCCCTTCGCTTCCCTCAGTGTTTTTTTCGACTTTCCCACGGACCTGCGCTCCCACTGCTGCTGCCGCGGTACGCTCCTTTGATGATCTTTATCGGCCACGTTGATATATCGGTGAGTAGTATATTGTTTAATAGTGCTCCGGTAGCGCTCGAGTTTAATTTTACGAGCGTTTCCCGGTCGTACATTGGTTTACTGCTAAGTGCTAGCACACGCTAACACTTAGAGATAATTTTAAAATAAACATACCAGTTTAAAACGCACAGTTCCCGCAGAGCTACCACGACGGCGACTGGACTGGACCGCGCCATCTTGTCATAGCTAGGGAGCACCACTGAGTGAGGAAACAAGGGTGTAAACTTTGATCCAAACTTTGTTTTTACTGCTTGAAAAATTATCAATGGAGAAGTCAGTATTGTGTCTGATCTTAGTATCTTAGTTGAAAAAGAATAAGGTGCCAGAGGAAATTAAGAAGAAAACAGTGGATTAAAAACAGAATTTTTTGAAACCTAAGATTAAAAGTGGTATTATTTAGCCTAAACCAAATTTAACTGATGTGCCTCCATGTAACATGCATATTTTCAGGCCCTCAATGGTATCATCTGGCAGATTTAAAGCTGGTATAATACTGTGAAAGAAGGAACTGCAGATCACAATGAATGGAGGTGCTGGCTCGAAGAGCCGAATGGCCTCCTCCTGCACCTACTTTCAATGTTTCTATGTTTCTATGCTGATTTAAACCGAAGATAGAAAAGCTGGAATAACTCAGCGGGACAGGCAGCATCTCTGGAGAGAAGGTGTGGGTGACGTTTTGGGTCGAGACCCTTCTTCAGACTGCTCAGATTTAGACTTTGAATGTAGTTGCAAGTGTGGTTATTACGGGATATCTTGTAAATATAATTAATGACTATCTTAATAATGTAGAAACCTCATCATTGTTATAGATTGGCATTATGACAATACAATTTACTTAAATTATCTGGTAAGTATATTTGTTAGTTCAAAATTCTCTTATGGTTTTATTATTTATACTGCTTAATTCAAATTACTGAATAATTCAAAGATGGTGGAATTATCAGGAGTTGACTTTGTTGCATTTTTGTTGATGTAATATTTATTTATTTCTTAAAATTACTGTTCTGATCTTGATACAGAAGAATATCTGCATTGTGAATTTCTCAGTGATAAGGAAGCTGTTACTTGACATTGTAGGTCTACTATTTAAATTTCAAAATGAAGTCCGTAGCATTCAATTAATCTTACCAAATCTGAAACAAAATTTTTATTAAACAATCAGACAAGATCTTTCCAGTAATCTGAAGGTTTGGTTAGGATTAAGGTAAGAAAAGTTCAATTTACAGATATAGTCAGAAATTGAATTGAACGTTTTTTTAAGCTTGTTTCAGAATAAAGGTGCTTTAGAGTTTACAGAACCATTCCTTGATGTGGGGCACTAACCTGTCACACACTTCAAATGCAGGCAAAATGAGGTGGGGGCAATCCCACAAATAGAAAATATCATCATTCAATTGATTCGCTGTTAATTATTTATATATTTTAAACAGCTAGACTAATGATTAATTGATCTATTATTTCAACCCTTCTGGTCATTAAATTACACACAGCCTGAAAGTCAGCGGAAGAAAATTGTGCTTTGCATGCTATGACAGTTGCACCCTCTTGAACAGAACTATAAGAAATCCTACATCATATATTATAAAATAAATATGCATAGTGATTTCTTGATTCCAGTAACATTTTTAAAAACAGCTAAATGATCACCTTGTTACAAAGTAAGTGTGTCCAGCTGAATTAAAGAAGCAAAGGCACAAAGTACTGGAGTATCTCAGCGGGTCACACAGCATCTCTGGAGAACATGGATAGGTGACGTTTCACAGAGTCCTGGAGTAACTCAGCGGGTCAGGCAGCATTATTGGAGGACATGGATAGGTGACCTTTTTGGATTGGGACCCTTCTGCGGATTGATTGTGGGATGTGGGGGGCAGAAAGCTAGCAAAGAGGAAAGGCAGGACAAAGCATGGCAGGTAAAGAGGTGCTCCAGGTAATAGGTGTATATAGGCAAAACGTGATACACATGGATTGAAAATTTGTGAATTGTGAAGCTGGTGGAGGTAAAGTAGGTGGAGTGGGAGGGGAGAAATAGGTGTGATTCCAGGTGGGTCACAGGGGAGACGGTGAGGAGAAGGGATGGAAGGGGAGGACAGGGGGTTGTTACATTGGAAGAATTGGAGAAATCACTGTTCATACTATTAGGTTGTAAGCTACTCAAGAGAAATATAAGGTGCTGTTCCTCCAGTTTATGTGTGGCTTCACTCTGGCAATGGAGGAGGCTCAGGATATTAAGGTCAGTATGAGAACGGGAAGGGGAGTTAAAAGGTTAGCAACCGGGAGATCCAGTAGGCCTTGGCGTATCGAGTGCAAGTGTTCAGTGAAATGGTCGCCGAGTCTTTGCTTGATCTCTCTGATGTGTAGGAGCCCACATCAGGAACACCGGATGCAATAGATGAGGTAGAAGAGGTGCACATAAATCTCTATCTCACGTGGAAGGGGTGGTGCAGTCCCTCGATGGAGGTGAGGGTTAGGAGTCTAAATTCTGAATTAGGAAACAATGGCTGTTGGTCATTGCCAAGCTGAGGCCACATAGAAACAAATTATTTTCTCAGACTGTTATATTCCAGAAGGCAGAGAAATGGGCGACGGTGTAAACTGGATCTGAATATAATTATATTTCTATTCTTATCTTCCTCAGACACTTGAGAATTGTGAATCTGCTAGAAAGCGAGGGGGTTTGCCACTTTAGCTTGAAATTGAAGATGTGAATTATTTATAAGCATTGTCATTTGATCCATTTGAGTAGTTTTGTGAAAATGTTGCTTTTTAAAAAATAACAGTGTTCCCAATGTAAGAACGATCTAACAACAATTTCATTGATCCATCTGGGACATATGACAATAAAACTCTCTTGACTCTTGACAACTGTAGTCGAGCAACCTGGTGTTGCTTTATGCAGGCTTGAATAATTCAGTGTGTTTATTGACATGATGTAAATCAATAATGAGCCTTAAGAATCAAAACATTCCTGTAAAGAAGGGAACCGTTTAGAGTCCAATTTTTATATGCGTAAGGATAATGAAAAGGCACATGCAGTACCCTATGTTTGAAAAGCATCTTTATTTCCCGTCTTTCATGAAAATATTGTGAAACGATTGTATTCTGCCCCTCACTCATACTGTGTGTAAACTTTAGATTACATTCACATTGACATTAGCTTAAAGGTGAATTGCCCTATTGATTTTTGATAATGTCTGACCATTAGTGATCATGCGAGCTTAAAAACCAAAATGATTGATTGAATTTAAAGAGCACCATTTGACTTTTATTTGCCTTTGCCCATTTTGTTAAAAGTTATACCTCACATTGACTAAATGTAAATAGCGTGTAAACTTTAAAAAGGCCCTTCACATTTAAAGAAAGTCAAAATCATTTTCTAGCAGATCAGATGGATGCCAGATGAACAGAATTTTAAAATATTTTTTTTTTAAAGCAATGTGCAGGAGTAAAAGTGAGTGGGGAGTTAGGTATTTACAAAATAAAAAGATACCTTGTGTGCAAAATATTCTCAAAATAGGTGAGACATTGGCAAACAATTGTCACTATGTAGATGCAGGCTTAACATTGTTTTATATGTAGGAAGATCAAAACGAAAGTCTAATTCTCAACATGTGAAATAATTTCTATAGTCTTAGTAGAGCGAGATGCTTGCGTTCATTGCTGGCTTCCTTTGTTATTTTATAATTGATGCCCATTGAGGGGGTATCTCCGATTTTATGAGGAAATGAATGTTTTGGATTTGCAGCACATAGTGTTCCAATCTCACACAAAGTTTAGGGAATGTGTTAAAGGACTGAGTTTCTGTCTGAATAATAGCCTACACTTGCTGTCTTGTGCAATTGAGCAGGAACACATTTTTGATGAGATTAACGTCAATTACTTGTAGGATGTTTGAGCAATCTTGTTCTCCACAGGTATCACAAGAATGCACTATTACCAGCCTTAGGTTTTACATTGGCATTTATTTAAAGTCAATCGTGGTGCAGTGGTAGAGTTGCTGCCTCACAGCGCCAGAGGGCTCAATCCTGACTATGGGTGCTGCCTGGTCCGAGTTTGAACGTTCTCCCTGTGACCGCGTGGGTTTTCTCCAAAGACATACAGGTTTGTCGGTTAATTGGCTTCTGTAAATTGTCCCTAGTGTCCCTAGGATAGAACTAGCGTACAGGGTGATCGTTGGTCAGCACGGATTTGGTTGGCTGAAGGGCCTATTTCCATGCTGTATCACTAAAGTAGCAAAGGTTTTATGCATGTTAATATCAAAGTAATATCGGGAGACTATCATAATACAATCCTGAGACAATCTTATGTTGAATTCTGAATTGTAATTTGGTTTAATTCTTATTAAAAATCTGTTTTATCTATGGAAATACATTTCTACTACTCACTAATGTGCAAATTATCCTGAACCATTCTATCCTGAATTTCTGAATAATTATCACATCTCTGCTGAAAATAGGGTTGGATTCATTTTAATCATTTTCTTTGGATTCATGTCTAACCTTTCTGTATCTAACCAAACAAAACCATGTGACTTTCTTTGTTTCACATCAGCTCCATTGATATTTTAATCCTGTACAGTTGAGTCCAAATAAAGGCATTTCCACTGAGAGCATTGAATCCTAATACAAACTCCATACAGTCTACGGATATGTGCCAATATCACTGACCAATAGTATTGGTCATGTCTTTATCAGGATTCAACTGCATTCCAATACATTCATCGTACTGTTTTTTGTAATGAAATGCAATCTCTTGTATAAAAATGCTTAAAGCTTTAAAAGACCTTTTACCTGAATCTGCTTTCTTCAGCTTTTTTTCTGTAATCTGCTCTGTTTGCAGAAGTATTGCATGTGAAATCTTATCTGTATTTCAAATAACTGTTACACTCTGTAATGTATGACTACATATAGTATTTTCTGACTTTTTTCTGAAGTGGCATCTTGCTAATAAACACTGATCTTTGAATATTTGGTGGTGTAATGTCATGTGGACTTGCCCGAACTAAAGTACCTAGAGCAAGTGGTTGGTGTCCTATTTATCAAACTAATGCAAGTGTACAAAAAGATATAACTAACAAGACATCAATGCACTGACTGTAACATATTAAAATCCAATTTAAATCTCAATGCATTTTTGACTACTAACGGCTGTATGATTTAAATTATGTAACTTCTCACAAATAATGTGCCTTCTCCTGTGTCCGTAGTAGAAGGTGATCTCCAGTAATATTATACCTGTTTTTATTCTCCTGTGGTTGTTGGTCAGGCGGGATAATGATTATGGGACATTAAGGGACATCTTGTCCCATAATGATGCTCACTGGCAGTCTGAAGGAAGAATCTACTATCACTGCAGTTGTCTTCCATTATTGTTTTGTTGTTACTATGTTGTGTGCACTTAGTCAATATCACCATTCAATCCTTCTGTCTGCCTTTAAACATTATTTTTTGTGTTTTTGTGGTCCTCTATTAAAAAGCCTATCTAGTCTCTCATGTCTTTAGCTTTCACCTCCTGCGACGGCACATGAAACTTTACTCATTTACTCATTCGCTAACTTTCTCTTCTTGCTATTTGTCTCCTCAGTGCCATATTTTGTTTCTCTTATAACTGTACAACAGTTAATACAGACCCATGTGCAATATCAATATTGTGCAAAGTTTTGCAGAAGGCACGTGTAAGGAAGATAAGGAGAGTACTGAGTCTGGGTGTAAAGATAATAGATACATAAACAATAGGTGCAGGAGTAGGCCATTCGGCCCTTCGAGCCAGCACCGCCATTCAATGTGATCATCCTGAAGGTGCTGTGTGAGTGTGAGAGCACTTGGGGCTTGTTTAGGGGGAGAGGACTGGAGACAATAAAATAAAGGGAGCAGTTTGGAAAAGATCTGACGTTACAGTAGATCTGATCAATTCCGAGACACGAGGGCCATAATGTTTGGTGAGAACCTGTATGGATGCCACAAAGGCTCAGTTGGAAGTAAATGTAAAGTTCTTTAGAGTAGAATCTGAATTGTTAGATTTGAAAGCTAGCATTAGATAACACAAAGCCAGGACCCGACGCCACAAATTAGGTTGGAGAACCAAGGAAAGGCAGAAGATTTTGACAATTATCTGTAGAGATCAGAGCTTGTATGCAGAATATGGAGCGAGAAATTACAATGGGGACATGACCTGGGACGCGAGGAGCAGTAAAGCCATATAACTACTGCAATACCCAATGCAGAATTTGAGTATTCTGCGGGGCCACAATAGGAAGCAGGTGAGCCAGACCTGGAGCCTTTAGATATGTTTAGAAGGGACTGAACTCCAGCAGTATTTCAAGAGCCTGGGATTTCACGAAATTTCTAACCTCGTGATAACTAAAAACTTTCTAAAGATACTTGTCCAGTCATGTGGTTTCCCCACAGTGTCACAGGATAGCGTTACATGCATTAACAAGTTCATCAGAAAATTGCTTTCACTCATTTGATGTCACAAATGCATGACGTAGACTCCAGGTCAGATGGCATCCATGGAAAGAGAAACGGAATTAACAATTCAGATCGATTAAATGACATGTCATGTCAATATTAGTTCTCTTTCTGCACAAATGCTGCCTGACATGTTAAGATTTTTGTTTTTATTACTAATGCTGGGGGAGAATATAAATCAAATGTTTGTAGTCAACATATGTTCTGTGGTGATTATCAATGTTGGGAAAAAATTTACAAGGAATATACATGACATTTCCATGTGCTAGCTAAACATTAAATGGCTAAACATTACTGTTGGAAGGACTATGACTGCTGGTTAGATGTTAGTATGATGGGCTTTCAACTTCCTCCTAAAACAAATTTATGCAGAAAATTGAAATATCATGACTTATAAGCCCTTAGTGAACTGGGGCTACCTTTTCCTGTTTTTTAGGTTTATTATTACACATATATCAAGATACTGTGAAAAGCTTTGTTCTGTGCGCTATCCAGTCCAATCATACTATTGAGTTGAGAAGTAGGGATGTTACGTTGCAGTTGTACAAAACATAGGTGAGGCCACGTTTGGAGTATTGTCTTCAGTTTGGGCACCCTGTTAAGCTGCAAAGAGTACAGAGGATGTTGCCAGGACTTGAGGGCCTGTGCTATAAAGAGAGGTTGAGCAGGCTCAGACTATATTCCTTGGAGCGCAGGAGGATAAGGGGTGATCTTATAGAGGTTTTATCAGATCATGAGGGGAATAGATGCACAGAATCTTTTACCCAGTCGAAAACACCCTGAGAAAACATCAGTCAGTGTTTGAATTTATTTTTTTTACAAACGGATGATGCTTGAATAGATGTTCCTACTGACAAACAAAACTAAAAAAATGCTTCCTTTGTTTCTAAAATTAATGATGAGGTTTACATTGACTTTAAAGAAATTATAATCAACGTAGTTGGAGTATTCAGAGCTTGTAAGTTGTTCCTCATCCTGCCTGTGAGATGTTGTTTCATTGCAAAGTGACAAATTTATTCTGACCACCACTGTTGGCAATCATCTGCATTTGCTGAGATTTCATTCCAGCTCTCATCACCAAGTTGCCCTTCATATCATGGTTGTAGCTAACGCCAGCAGCTTCCAAAGTGTAGGAAATTAAACCTGGAGAATCGTTTTTTTGCACAAATATTCCAGTGACTTTGTTTGGTAAATGAGTTATATTTATCATTAATGGGGCGAGATTAGTCAATGGCAATGGCATGAATTTTAATTTTGTTCACAACTTCCTGTGCTGCAGATTCACTTTTGCAATGGAATTAGTTGAATGTGGAATTAGTTGAATGTGGTTATCCTGTTAAAACCGTAACGGACTTGTGGGGGTGCAGAAAATGACATCTTTGTCCTCAGCTTGGTCAGGATCATGGATTTGCCATGTGCGATGTCACAGGCACACACTTGGAACATGGAGCTCTGCTGTGCAATCATCTACCGTAATTATGTTGTTTAAATTCTGATTGTGTGCATTTTCAATGACTGGCCAGCCCGAGCCAGTCTAAAAATAGTCTGGGGTTTAACCAGTTATAATACTGAACTCCTTGCAAATGGATAGAATTAACGACATTGAGATATCTTTGCTTTTGGTTATCTGTTACAACATTGTCGCCATGCGTTGCCTGGATTAAATGCCTACGAATTAACAAATCTTGCTCGATCTGTCAGAGCAGCGGTTAAGGGAATATTGATAACACTTGCTGCTTATAATCACATTGTTCTTCAGTTTTACATAGATGAGTATGACTGTCAAATCTATTCACTGTGAAGTTGGAGAACCACTATCTTTAACACATAGATACATAGAAAATAGGTGCAGGAGTAGGCCATTCAACCCTTCGAGCCAGCACCGCCATTCAATGTGATCATGGCTGACCATCCACAATCAGTACCCAGTTCCTGCCTTTTCCCCATATCCCTTCATTCCGCTAGCCCTCAGAGCTCTATCTGACTCTTTTGAATGCATCCAGTGAATTGGCCTCCGCTGCCTTTTGAGACTGAGAATTCCACAAATTCACAACTCTCTGGGTGAAAACGTTTTTCCTCATCTCAGTTCTAAATGGCCTACCCCTTATTCTTAAATTGTGGCCCCTGGTTCTGGACTCTCCCAACATTGGGAACATGTTTCCTGCATCCAACGTGTCCAATCCCTTAATAATTTTATATGTTTCAATAAGATCCCCTCTCATCCTAAATTCCAGTGAATACAGGCCCTGTCGTCCCATTCTTTCATCATATGACAGTCCTGCCATCCAGGGAATTAACCTGGTGAATCTACGCTGCACTCCTTCAATAGCAAAAATGTCCTTCCTCAAATTAGGAGACCAAAACTGCACACAATACTCCAGGCATGGTCTCACCAGTACAACTGCAGAAGGAGCTCTTTGCTCCTATACTCAAATCCTCTCGTTATGAAGGCCAACATGCCTTTAGCTTTCTTCACTGCCCGCTGTACCTGCATGCTTACTTTCAGTGACCGATGTACAAGGACATCCAGGTCTCGTTGCACCTCCTCTTTTCCTAATCTGACACCATTCAGACAATAATCTGCCTTTTTGTTCTTGCCACCAAAGTGGATAACCTCACATTTATCCACATTAAACTGCATCTGCCATGCATCTGCCCACTCACCCAACCTGTCCAAGTCACCCTGCATCCTCATAGCATCCTCCTCACAGTTCACACTGCCACCCTGCTTTGTGTTATTTGCAAATTTGCTAATGTTACTTTTAATTCCTTCATCTAAATCATTAATATATATTGTAAATAGCTGCGGTCCCAGCACCAAGCCTTGCGGCACCCCACTAGTCACTACCTGCCATTCTGAAAGGGACCTGTTAATTCCTACTCTTTGTTTCCTGTCTGCCAACCAATTTCCATCCTATTTCACCTGACCTTACTCTCTTATCCCTTCTTGAACTTTCCGTTCCATTAATTTGGGTGTCTTTCATAATTTTTCCTGCACTCTCTTTCCCTTTAACTCCATCCTTATACTTCCAATTTGTCAACTCCTTTCTCCCCCCCCACCCGCCCAATATTTAGTTGAAACCCACCCATGTAGCTCTAGCAAACCTGCCTGCCAGAATGTTGGTCCCCCTCCAGCTAAGGGGCAACCTGGTGATTCCAGGTCAATGCTTGAAGCTGAAAGAAAATAGTAATTTGTCAACATAAGACAAATCACTCTTATTCTTAAAGGTTTTTCTTCATTCATCAGCTGGAAAATAAAAGCAATAGCAAAAACCCAAAAGATTTTTGACATTCTTTTATTTTCCTGAAGCAGATGTCAATTGGGCTTCTGAAAATCACAGAAGATGCTGACAATGTTTCTGAGGGCTACTTCAAATAAATCAATCTGCTGAAATACAAATAATTAGCACAGATATGCAGCCATTGATTATTTTCAGTTCTTTGTAATATTTTTGTATAGTTAAGTATTTATTATTTTTTAAATGTCTTTCTGCCACATTATAGCTATTCTTTAAAATTAAAAATTTAATGTCAGTGATCAGAATTCATTGTTTCTTACAGATCTCGATGATTTTAAGTTTGACCCATTTGGTACCTTTAGCAACGGCTCTGCAGTGAGCAGTTTAACCAGCTATGACTGGTCTGAGAAAGAAGATTCAGGCACTCACATTAAGAAGCAGCCACCATTCTTTAGTTCCGAGGGCAGGTCCTTATCCTCCACTTCTGTGCTTCAGAAGAAAGAAACTTCTTTTGGCAGCTCTGAGAACATCACTATGACGACTGTCTCCACAGTAACAACGTTCTCAGCTGAGGATGCAAGCTCCCAACACAAGTTTGATGCCTTTGGAGACTTCAAAGAGACAGCAGAACAGACCAAACAGAAAAAGGAAAGTGGTAACGATTTTGGAGACTTTGCAATTACTTCTTTGAGGGAGAGAGAGATTACAGGGCCTCATTTGGCTGAACCAACCTCTGGAGATGCAGAGCGAGGGACTGAAGTCCCGGTCACAAATGGGGTTTCCTCCAAAGAAACAAAGACTGAAGCCTTTGATGAATTTGGGGAATTTCAAAGTGAAAAGCCCAAAATTAGTAAATTTGATTTTCTCATGGCTCGTTCCCAGGGCAAGATAAAATCCAGTGAAGAGATGATCAAGAGTGAAATGGAAACATTTGACCTTTCAGTACAAGGTACGTAATGACATTCTGTATCCAGAGTTGAATTAATTGTTGTAAAATTGCTACTTAAATGAGATAACATGTATTTGATGAAAAGAAAATTTAAATCTTGAATTGCTGGAAAAATGGTTGATCAACTTTAAAAATAATAGTTAGCCATTTGTCATCTTCTGAGTTCACAAATGTATAGATTTCCTTACTAAAATGCTTCATGTTATGGTTTCCTTTGTGAGTTTTCTTAACACCAGCAGCTTGTATTTATAAAACTTTAATGTGGGATATGCCCGAAGATACGGCATGGATTTCAGGTTGAAGAAGATAGTTAGGATGGGTGATCAGTCATCAGCCTGGTCAAAGGGTAGGTTTTAAGAAGCTCTTTAAGAAAGATGAGAGAAATTATTTGAGGAAGGTTATCTGAGGTCGAGTCCAGGTAGCTGAAATCGTACACACGGGTTAGTTTTCCTCTTTGTGGGCCCAAATCGCACCCCTTCCCTATCCCCCAAACCATCATCCACCTGTCGAAACCAATCGGTTTTAAGATTGCCTGGGACAAATTTTACCTTTTGTCCCTGTGATAATGTGATTATGTCTTCTAAAAAATGTCCAGGTTAAAGCAAATGTAGCTTGCTCTGACATTTGAGAGAGTTGGTTAAAATGATAGGTCAGTACTGGCTGGATTAGAGGGTTTCAGGTACAGGGAGAGGTTGGATAGACTTGGATTGTTTTCTCTGGAACATTGGAGGTTAAGGGGAGAACTTGATAAAAGTATATAAAATTATGAGAGGCATAGATAGGATAGATGGTCAGAACGCTTTTGAGAGACAAAAAGCTGGAGTAACTCAGACCCAGTCGGAAGAAGGGTCTCAACCCGAATCGTCACCCATTCCTTTTATCCAGAGATGCTGCCTGACCTGCTGAGTTACTCCAGCTTTTAGTGTCTATCTTCAGTTTTGTGTTTATCTTCAGCATCTGCAATTCCTTCCTACACAGAACCTTTTGTTCCCAGGGTGGAAATGTCCAACTCTAGAGAGCATAGCTGTAAAATGAGAGGAGGAAAATATAATGGAGATGTGCAGAACAAGCTTTTTTACACAGAGGGTGCTGGAGGGCTGGAACACATTGCCAGGGGTGGTGGTGGAGGCAGATACAATAGTGACATTCAAAAGGCTTTTAGGTAGCCACATGTTAGTGCAGGGATTGGAGGGATACGGATCACTTGCAAGCAGAAGAGATCAGTTCAGCTAGGCATCATGTTTGGTACTAACATTGTGGGCCAATGGGCCTGTTTCTGTGCTGTGCAACTCTATGAAATCAAAGTGTGTTGCAGTATTAAAAAGAAAAGCATTCAGTAGTCCAGAAAATCTATTAGTCTGGCACTACCATCACCCCAAGCGTGCCAGATTATCAGAGTTGTATTGTATTTACAAGGCACCATTTCTGTTAAAATACTGCCTGTCATAAACTTGTTTAATGTAAAATTTCAACCAAAAAATCACAGGATCTCATAAAAGGAGTCTGAGCCTGGGGGATAAAGAAGTGACCCGTCTTACAGCACCTTCAGAACAGGCATTCAGAGACCGTTCCAATACTTTAAATGAGAAACCAGCAGCACCACTGCCAGTCATCAGGAACAAATATAAGGACCTCACTGGAGAGGTGGAGGTAAAAATCCAATGTGCAAGAAACAATGGTTACAATCTGAATTTGATGATGTTTGTAAAGTCCACTTTACACTGAGGAAGTAAATATGATTGTTCTTAATTTCCAGGTTACAGAATGTCTGATTTTCTTCTGAAGGACATCAGGGGTATTTGATATTTGACATGTGATACTCCACTGTCAACGGTGGTTCGTTTGGTAGCATTCATTTTGCAGATTCAAAAATGGCAGATTGAATCTCATTCGAGAAACTTGAACAGAGAAAGAAAGCCAGTCTGGTGTTCTTGTGCGGGGGCTGAGAGTGGTGCTTTGTTCGAGATAGTACTTTGTTAAACCAAGGTCTTGTCTGCTCTCTCAGAACAAGATACCAAGGCATTATTCTTAAGAGTCATTATCCCAGTGTTGTATATAATATGTATTCCTCATTTGGCATCACAACAAAACAGATTTCTAGCCATTGATGTTTGCGGGTGTTTGCTTTGTGCAGTTGTAGCGGCCCTCTCTCCTACATCAGAGGAATGCCATTGGCTACTGAAGGGCTTTAGGACATCCCAAGACAAAAGCTAGAAAAGGAATGCCTTTTAAAATATATATTTTGGCAAATTTCACTGATTTCCTCTTAGAAGCATTTCAAAATAAACGAAGGAGACTTGTCATTTATATTTTGCCCAAAAAAAACTGCTGTAAGAACTCAAGATAAATTCAAAATGCTGGAGTAACTCAGCGGGCCAAGCAGCATCTCTGGAGAAAAGGAATGGGTGACGTTTCGGGTCAACACCCTTCTCGACCCGAAACATCACTTATTCCTTCTCTCCATAGATGCTGCCTGAGTTACTCCAGCATTTTGTGTCTATCTTCGGTTTAAACCAGCATCTGCAGTTCCTTCCCACACACTGCTGTAAGAACTCAGCAGACCAAGTGGAAGCAAAATAATGGCTGATATTTCAGGTCGGGGCCAGGTATCAGGACTGACAACACATAGAGAAGATAACTAATGTACTGAAATGGTAAGTGATAGGTGGAACCAGATTAAGGGTTGGGTTGGGCAGATATAGGTGCAGCAGGGGGAGAGGGGGTTGGAGAGATAAAGGTGAGGCAGGGGGTTAGGGATTGGGGAGATATAGGTGAGGCAGGGGGAGAGGGGATTGGGGAGATACAGGTGAGGCAGGGGGAGAGGGGGGTTGGGGAGATACAGGTAAGGCAGGGGGAGAGGGGGGTTGGGGAGATATAGGTGAGGCAGGGGGAGAGGGGGGTTGGGGAGATATAGGTAAGGCAGGGGAGAGGGGGGTTGGGGAGATACAGGTCAGGCAGGGGGAGAGGGGGTTGGGGAGATACAGGTGAGGAAGGGGAGAGGGGGTTGGGGAGATACAGGTGAGGCAGGGGGAGAGGGGGTTTGGGCAGATATAGGTGAGGCAAGTGGAAAGGGGGTTGGGGAGATACAGGTGAGGCAGGGGGAGAGGGGATTGGGGAGATACAGGTGAGGCAGGGGGAGTGGGGGGTTGGGGAGATATAGGTAAGGCAGGGGGAGAGGGGGGTTGGGGAGATATAGGTGAGGCAAGTGGAAAGGGGGTTGGGGAGATACAGGTGAGGCAGGGGGTTAGGGATTGGGGAGATATAGGTGAGGCAGGGGGAGAGGGATTGTTGAGACAGGCTGGGTGGTGAGAGGTGGATCCAGATAAGGGAGGGGTGGAAAAGATGAACAAAGGGAGAGAGGCTTTGAATGCTTTGTTAAGAGTGGGAAATCTGGGTTATGTGAAATTACTTTGGACTTCTTGTTTACTTTGTTTTGCATTAGGATATACATATTTAGATAATTATTAATTCCACTTTGAAGTATTCCCACACTATTTAGGCTCGGTTGGTAGCAGCAATAAATTCACATCCTGGTATACTAAGGGGACCCAGTAGTTTGTGCATGCAGCAGCCTAACAATTATAGGGGCTCTGGTTTGACCTTGGCTACTGTCTATATGAACTTCACATGTTCTTTCCTTGACTGGAAGGATAAAAGGACTGGACAAGCTAGATGCATGAAAAATGTTCCCAATGTTGGGGGAAATCCAGAACTAGGGGCCACAGTCTTAGAATAAAGGGGAGGCCATTTAAAACTGAGGTGAGAAGGAACTTTTTCACCCAGAGAGTTGTGAATTTGTGGAATTCTCTGCCACAGAGGGCAGTGGAAGCCAAGTCACTGGATGAATTTAAGAGAGAGTTAGATAGAGCTCTCGGGGCTAGTGGAATCGAGGGATATGGGGAGAAGGAGGCACGAGTTATTGATTGTGGATGATCAGCCATGATCACAATGAATGGTGGTGCTGGCTCAAAGAGCCGAAAGGCCTCCTCCTGCACCTATTTTCTATGTTTCTATGACTGCATCAGTTTTCTTCAGATGCTCTGTTTTTCTCTTACATTCTACTCTTATGTTGGTAGATTAATTGGCTATTTAAATTACCCCTTAGTACAAATTAATGGTAAAAAGAAACAAAGTGGTATTTGTAAATTGCAGAGGTACAGGCATGTAGGGAGTGAGGGAACATTGCTTATGGGAGCTGACATGGACCCCATGGGCTGAGTGGCCTCCACCCATGCTATGTAGGAAAATAACTGCAGATGCTGGTACAAATCGAAGCTATCACAAAATGCTGGAGTAACTCAGCAGGTCAGGCAGCTTCTCAGGAGGGAAGGAATGGGTGACGTTTCGGGTCGAGACCCTTCTTCAGTCTGAAGAAACGTCAGCCAATCCTTCTCTCCTGAGATGCTGCCTGACCTGCTGAGTTACTCCAGCATTTTGTGATACCTCCACCCATGCCATTGTAAGTGTAAAGGCACTACATGCGGAATGTGTCTCCAAACTAGTGTCAAATTAAATTATCTGTTGTATTGTTTTCAGGAAAATGAACGCTATGCCTATGAATGGCAAAGATGCTTAGAAAGTGCATTGCAGGTAAAGCCTTCAACATTTTATTTAGTAATGTCTTGTGGTAGTATGTCAGAGCAAAGTCACACAGATACATGTTCACAGTATGGAGTACTTTACGATGATGCAAAAGCAACTTGGATTCTAAAGCAAGTGGTGGGAGATCCTAGTGGGAAGAATGTGGCAATGGATAACACGATTAGACCATTGGGTTGAACTTCATTAATTTCTATTGTATTTTCTGCGTGCTCAAGTGGAGTGTTAAATATTGTACATTCTTATTGTGTAGATGTTCCCACCCACATCCCGAGTCTTTGGAACAATTACTGATGCTATGAATAATTGATGCTACATATTGACATCCAACTGCTTGCAGTACCCAGCAGTCTCAAATAATTAGGGGAGCACAAAACATTTCAGATCAACGTAATCTTTCGCCATTGTAGTTGAGTGTTAACTGAAGTCACTGTGAAAACAAAGTAATTGAAATTAGACTGAATAAGTAATATCCCAGTTTATTTTCATCCTTCTGCTGTTGAAACACTTGTGCATATGTTCATTCAGTTGCCCACTTCCGGTAGTGTTTTCTGTTCTGCACCAACCAGAACTTTGAGAAGCAAAGCCTTCCTTACCGTCAACTTAACCTGCAAATGAACCTTTTGGGAATCCTGTAACAGCACTCTCAAGTCCCCTTGCACCTCTGATTTCTGAATCCTCTCCCCATTTACTCCTTTACACCTCCTATCAAAATATATGACTGTACATTTTGCTCCACTGTATTCCATTTGCCACTACTTTGCCCACTCTCCGAACCTGTCCAAGTCCTCTGCAGCCTCTGTTCTTCTTCAACACTATCTGCCACTCCACAAGATTGGTCCCAAAGCCTTCAATGCCATCATCCAGATCATTAACATACAATGTGAAAAGTAGTGGACCTAACACTACTAGTCACCGACCATCAACCAGAAAAGGTCCCCTTTATTCCCGCTCTTTGCCTCCTGCCAGTCATCCAATCTTCTATCTGTGCTGGTACCTTGCTAGTACATGTGAGGCTGCTAAACAAGATATGAGCCCATGGTATTAGATGCAATACCATGGGCTCATATCTTGTTTAGCAGCCTCACATGTGGCACCTTATCAAAGGCCTTCTGAACATCCAAGGAAACAACATCCACTGACTCTCCTTTGTCTATTCTGCTTATGGCTTCGTCAAAGAATTCCAACAGATCTGTCAGGCAAGATTTCCCCTTCATAAAACCATGCTGACTTTGGCCTATTTTATCATGTGCTTTTTATCATTGAGAGATACAATTTCCTATGCACAAAACCATAGTCAAAGTGAATTCTAATGACAGGTAGCAGGTACCACACTTAAGAGTCATAGAGATATACAGCATGGTAACAGGCCCATTGGCCCAACATGTTCATGCAGACCAGGATGTCCCATATACACTTGTCTCACCTGCCTGAGTTTGGCCCATATTCCTTTAAACCTTTACTATCCATATACCTGCCTACATGTCTTTTAAATGTCGTTATAGTACCTGCCTCAACTACCTCTAGCAGCTCATTCCATATACCCACCACCTTCCCTGCGAAAATGTTGCCCTTCGGGTTCCTATTAAATCTTTCCCCTTTTACCTTAAATCTATAGCCTCTGATCCTCGATTCCCCTATTCTGGATAAACGACTCCTTGCATTCACCCTATTTATTCCCTGCATGATCTTTTACACCTCTATAAGATAATCCTTCCTCCTCCTGCGCTCCAAGGAAGAAAGAGCTGGCCCACCCAACCTCAGGCCCTCGAGTCCTAGCAATACCCTCACAAATCTTCTCTGCACTCATTACAACTTAATGACGTCCTTTCTATAGCAGAACTGAACACAATAAAAGGCAGCACCGTAGCACAGGGGTAGAGCTGCTGCCTTACAGCGCCAGGGACCCGGATTCTGTCCTGACTGCAGTTGCTGCCTGTAAAGAGTTTATACGTTGCCTCTGTGACCGCCTGGGTTTTCTCTGGGTGCTCCGGTTTACTCGCACACCAAAGACGCACAGATTTGTAGGTTAATTGATCTGGGTAAAAATTATAAATTGTCCCTAGTGTGTAGGATAGTGCAAGTGTACAGAGAAATCACTGGTCAGCGTGGACTCAGTGGGCTGAAGGGGCAGTTTCCGGGCTGTAGCTCTAAAGTCAAAAGACAATACTCCAAACGAGGCCTCGCCAACATGTTGTAAAACTGTTCCCAATTTTATCCCAATCATCCCAATTTCCTCCAGCACCTAGACTGCCAGGGGACCTATGCAAGGATTTTGTTTGTGGGTTTTAGCTCTGCATTTAACGCCATTGTGCCAGAACTACTAAACTTCGAACTCTCCCAGTTGACTGTGCCTGAGCCCCTCTGTCAGTGGATCATCAACTTCCTGACAGACAGGAAGCAGCATGTGAGGCTGGGAAAGCACATCTCGGACCCGCAGACCCTCAGCATAGGAGCACCGCAAGGCTGCATACTCTCCCCTCTCCTTTAATCTCTCTACACCAACAATTGCACCTCCACAGACTCCTCTGTCAAGCTTCTCAAGTTTGCGGATGACACAACCCTGATTGGCCTAATCCAGGATGGGGAGGAATCTGCCTACATACAGGAAATGATACAGCTGGCATCCTGGTGCCTACGTAACAACCTGGAGCTCAATGCTCTTAAGACAGTGGAACTCATTGTAGACTTTAGGAGAGCTCCCCCTTCCCTTCCCTCCCCTCCCCCCACTCACCAGCAACAACACCACAGTCACATCTGTGGAGTCATTTAAGTTCCTTGGAACCATCATCTCCAACAACCTTAAATGGGGGGCCACCATCGACTCCACAGTCAAAAAGGCCCAACAGAGGATGTACTTCCTGCGGCAGCTGAGGAAACCCAATCTGCCATAGGCAATGATGGTCCAATTCTATACTGCTATCATTGAGTCTGTCCTCACCTTCTCCATCATGGTCTGGTTTGGCTCAGCCACTTAGCACGCCATCCGGAGGCTGCAATGAATTGTTCGATCAGCTGAGAAGGTTGTTGGCTGTAACCTTACCCCCATTGACGAACTGTACACTGCAAGGGCCAGGAAGCGAGTGGGCAAGATCATCTCTGACCCCTCTCACCCTGGCCACAAACTCTTTGAAGCACTTCCCTCTGGAAGGCGACTCCGGACTGTCAAAGCCGCCACAGCCAGACATAAAAACAGCTTTTTTCGGCGAATAGTAGCTCTACTCAATAACCAAAAGTCTGCAGTCTCTTTTTGCTCTGGTTTATTTCACTCACATGTTTAAACAATAATGTTATATTCTTAATGTTTTTATGTTTTATGCTTTATTCTTATTTGTTTGCTGTATGTTCGTGTTGTTACTTGCGAGCGGAGCACCAAGGCACATTCCTTGTATGTGTACATACTAGGCCAATAAACTTATTCATTCATTCATTCTATACTCAATTCAGACTGAAGAAGGGTCTCAATCCGAAACATCACCTACCTACGTTGTTACCAAAGTTGTTACCTGACCCACCGTGTTTCTCCAGCACTTTGTGGCTTTTTTTGTAAACTAGCATCTGCAGTCCCTTGTATCTTCTATTGCCAATTCCTTGACTGGTGAAGGCCAATGTATCAAAAGCCTTCTTGACCATGCTATCAGTGACACCACTTTCATGGGACTGTGTACCTGTACTCCTAAATCCCTCTGCTCTACAGCATTCCATTCTCTGTGAAGGCCCTGTCCTGGTTTGACTTCCCCAAAAGCAACATCTCATACTTATCTGCATTAAACTCCATTAGCCATTCCTCCACCCACTTGCACAGCTGATCAAGATCTTACTGTAATTTTTAAGAACCACCTTCACTATCTACGGTACTATCCATTTTAGTGTCATCTGCAAATTTTCTAATCATGCCTTCAACATTCTCATCCAAATTGTTGATATAAACTACAAATACCAGTGGACTCAGCACCAATCTCATTAGATATTCCAGGCCACATTTTAAATAGCTTTGATTAACAGAATCTGAGAGGCATTTCCCCATCGACAGCTTCCTGCAACTTCTCCGATCACATACAAACCCATGTTGATCGTCCCTGCTTTCCCTCTCTATCCCCTCCCCTTCCCAGCTCTCCCACTAGTCTTCTCCCACTATGCTGCCTGACCCGCTGAGTTACTCCAGCATTTTGTGTCTACTTCGATTTAAACCAGCATCTGCAGTTTTTTTCCCTGCATACTTACCCATGCCTTCCTTCAACTTCAAACTATCAATATTGATGTATCCAAATAGCTAATATAATCTTTTTTGAAACTATTGATAACATTTGAGGTATTGCTATTAAATGTTGTTCATTGTCCAGTAACGAGTATCTTAAGTTGTTAATAGTTTTGTTCCCATTTGCTTGCCTTCTATATTTTCTTGTCAATATGTTATTGGGCCTATGAACATTTGTGTTTGAGGTGATCAACAAGGCCAGTGAAACTCTCAATGGAATCAGCAGCTCAACAGTGTGCACCGAAGTCATTCAGTCGACGCAAGGCATGGAGTATCTCTTGGGTATGGAATATGTAGCAGCAATTACTAATAAATGTCACATTATTAATATTTAGGGGTTACTAGTTGTTTAGTGAGGAGTAGATTTTTTTACAGGAGTTATGTTCAGCCTGGCATTGATTAAAGTTGACTAGTGTTCTCCACCCACCCCCTTGTTGAGATCAGCCGAACTCCTCTTCAAACCTCTTCTAGCGGTGTGTGAACTGAACTTTTGACATTCCCCATTAGAAACTTCACATAAAATAATTTAGCCCATGTTATGTGAAACAAAATAGTTGTGTATTTTAAACCCATGAGGCCGTTATTCCACCCAGTGAATGTGGCAAATATCTTAATTATGTAATTTAAAGAATTTAATATCCAGATCAGGGTGGTAGGGAACACTTAAACCACACAGTCTGTGGAATCAATTTCCCACACAATCACATTTTTCCAGTTATTTCTTCTCTTCCCAAAGATATTGAATGTTTGTGATAAACGTCTACATAGCCAATGGAAACCTTGTCTTACCTTCTCTAAATTGTAATTCCTCATGCAGTACTCTTAGTATTGCTTATTGCCCACCAAGTCCGCGCCGATCAGCGATCCCCGCATATTGACACTTTCCCACACACACTAGGGATGATTTACATTTATAGAAAGCCAATTAACTTACAAACCTGTAAGTCTTTGCAGTGTGGGAGGAAACGGAAGATCTTGGGGGGGAAAAAACCCACGCAGTAATGCGGAGAACGCACAAACTCCGTACAGACAGCATCTGTAGTCAGGATCAAACCCGGTCTCAGGCACTGAAAGCGCTGTAAGGCAGCAACTTTACCGCTATGCCACCGTGCCGCCCACAGGTGTTGCATCTGCTGCTGTTGCAAGGGAAAGTACCTGGGGAGGATGTAATTTGGGTGGGAAGGGAAATTCTCTGCAACTCCCTGATTCACTGCTCCCTTCCCACCAAAACCACCCCCTCCCCAAGTACTTTCCCCTGAAACACTTGCTTTTTTAAATTTTAACCTAAAAGGAGCCCATTGAACCCTTTTCCATATGTTTAGCCTAAGTTGCTCTTGGGGGTTGATTTTTCACTACATTATGTATTTAATGTCATAACACAATGCCTTTGATTTCCATATCAAGGAAGATTATCAATCTTCATTTACCATGTTCGCTTTACTGTATTGAACTTTCCGTAAATCTTTTCTCCACTCTATATCATTTTATGAAAAAGCACTTGTGGGGAAAGATGGCAACTGTGTAAAGTCACAGAGACATGCAGGCCCTTCCGCCTAATTTGTCCATGCCAAATGAGGATGTAGCATCTATACTGGTCCCACCTGACCGCATTTAACATGTATCTGGAGAGTGGCCAACGTTGTTCCTTTGTTTAAGAAAGGAAGTAGAGAGAATACAGGGAATTATAGGTCAGTGAGCCACACATCAATGGTAGAGAAACTATTGGAGAAAGTCGGATTCATTTTGTGGAAAAGAATGGACTAATTAAGAATAGCCGGCATGGCTTTGTACAAGGCAGGTCATGTCTCACACATTTGATTGAGCTTTTTTTGAGGAGGTGGCAAAGGAGATTGATGAAGTTAGCGTGGTGGATGTTGTATACATGGATTTTAGTAAGGCTTTTGATATCAGTCATGGTAGGCTGATCCAGGTGAGTAAGATATATGGCATCCACGGTGATTTGGTTGTATGTATTCGGAACTAACTTATTCATAGAATAGGATTGTGGTGGAAGATAGATGTTCTGGATGGAGGTCTGTGATCAGTGGAGTTCTGCTGGGACCTCTGAGATATATATATATATATATATATATATATATATATATATATATATATATATATATATATATAAACTAGCAAAGAGGGCCCGTTGGGCCCATCCCCACACCCCCCATTCTCTCCTCCCCCAGCCCCACTCTTACTCTCCCCACACCCCCCCTTTCCCCATGACCTCCCCTTTTCCCAGTATTCCCATTTCCCCCACCACCAAGCCCCCTCCGGACGACCCCTGTTGTCCCCCTCCCCAGTCCCCATTTTCAGACCCCGCCACCATTCTCTCCCCCGTTGGGCCCATTCCCACACCCCCCATTCTCTCCTCCCCCAACCCCAATCTTACTCTCCCCACACCCCCCCTTTCCCCACGACCTCCCCTTTTCCCAGTATCCCCATTTCCCCCACCACCAAG
This sequence comes from Rhinoraja longicauda, assembly GCF_053455715.1. Lineage (NCBI taxonomy): Eukaryota > Metazoa > Chordata > Chondrichthyes > Rajiformes > Arhynchobatidae > Rhinoraja > Rhinoraja longicauda. Next base: position 205,496 of record NC_135978.1, read on the forward strand.
CCCCCTCCAGAAGACCCCCGTTGTCCCCCTCCCCAGTCCCCATTCTCAGATCCCGCCACCATTCTCTCTCCCCCAGACACACTCTTACTCTCCCCCCTTTCCCCAGCACATCCCTTTCCCCTACTCTCTCTTGCCCCCAGCACCAACAGGTCCGGGGGGGGGGGGGTGGGGAGCGCATCAGTGAAAGGTCCGGGGGGGGGGGGGGATAGCGGGGAGAGGGTCTCCCGGGTGTGGGAGAGAGGAGAGAAGCAAGGGGAGAGAGGAGAGGTGAGCCCATACGCACAGACGCACAGCAGCGCCACGCTGAAAGCCTTCAATAAATCAGTAGGAGGGAGGTTGCGCGAGCTTTTTGACGTCACACGCCGGGTTTTTTAAATTTTTTACTAAAACCTCTGTAACTTAAAAAATACGCGACCGAATTAAATAAAAACATCATTTTCGGGAAGCGTCCAGCGGTGTGATTAAGGCGGTGCAAAAATCGTGGCGCTACGGTTTACCGTTTTCCCGAAATCAGCCAAAATCGCAGACATACACACGCTGAAAACTAAATCCGCACCACAGCGCCCCCTTCTGTAAAACCTTCGATAAATCAGGGGGGCAGCGCTTTAAAACCTCTGTAACTTTAAAAATATACGACCGAATTAAATAAAAACATCATTTTCCAGCAGCTGTCCGCGTGGTGATTAAGGCGGTGCAAAAATCGTGGCGCTACGGTTCACCGTTTTGCCGAAATCAGCCATTAGGAGGCAGTGATCACAACATGATAAGTTTTACTCTGCAAATGGAAAGGCAGAAGGGAAAATCGGAAGTGTCGGTATTACAGTATAGCAAAGGGGATTACAGAGGCATGAGGCAGGAGCTGGCCAAAATTGACTGGAAGGAGGCCCTAGCAGGGAAGACGGTAGAACAGCAATGGCAGGTATTCCTGGGAATAATGCAGAGGTTGCAGGATCAATTTATTCCAAAGAAGCGGAAAGGCTCTAAGGGGAGTAAGAGACACCTGTGGCTGACAAGGGAAGTCAGGGACAGCATAAAAATTAAGGAGAGGAAGTATAACATAGCAAAGAAGAGTGGGAAGACAGAGGATTGGGACTCTTTTAAAGAGCAACAAAAGTTAACTAAAAAGGCAATACGGGGAGAAAAGATGAGGTACGAGGGTAAACTAGCCAATAATATAAAGGAGGATAGCAAAAGTTTTTTTAGGTACGTGAAGAGGAAAAAAATAGTCAAGGCAAATGTGGGTCCCTTGAAGACAGAAACAGGGGAATTTATTATGGGGAACAAAGAAATGGCAGACGAGTTAAACCGTTACTTTGGATCTGTCTTCACTGAGGAAGATACACACAATCTCCCAAATGTTCTAGGGGCCGGAGAACCTAGGGTGATGGAGGAACTGAAGGAAATCCACATTAGGCAGGAAATGGTTTTGGGTAGACTGATGGGACTGAAGGCTGATAAATCCCCAGGGCCTGATGGTCTGCATCCCAGGGTACTTAAGGAGGTGGCTCTAGAAATAGTGGAAGCATTGGAGATCATTTTTCAATGTTCTATAGATTCAGGATCAGTTCCGGTGGATTGGAGGATAGCAAATGTTACCCCACTTTTTAAGAAAGGAGGGAGAGAGAAAACGGGTAATTATAGACCAGTTAGTCTGACATCAGTGGTGGGGAAGATGCTTGAGTCAATTATAAAAGACGAAATTGCTGAGCATTTGGATAGCAGTAACGGGATCATTCCGAGTCAGCATGGATTTACGAAGGGGAAATCATGCTTGACAAATCTACTGGAATTTTTTGAGGATGTAACTAGGAAAATTGACAGGGGAGAGTCGGTGGATGTGGTGTACCTCGACTTTCAGAAAGCCTTCGACAAGGTCCCACACAGGAGATTAGTGGGCAAAATTAGGGCACATGGTATTGGGGGTAGTGTAGTGGCCTGGCGGAGGCCAGAGAAAAGGCAAGACGCCAGGCAGTGTTTAGTAAGATTCTTTTATTAGGCTGTGAGCTCCTGCCCACAGCGTAGTTCTCCTAGGGATAAGATACGCCTTCCCTTGGTCTGGCTTTTAACCCCTTTCGCCTGTCCGTCACGTAACGAGGGGGCTGACCCAAGGAGTGGCCTGATCCGCCACAGGACCCCCCCCAAGAACCGGAGGTACAAAACGGACAGGAGGGCGCACGAGGCGACCAGCCCGGGTGCGCACCATGACCGGCGCAGGGACCGGCGACTGACCGACAGGTGGAGGGGTCGTAGCAGACACTGGAGGGGGTAGCTTGGACGGGGGGCGACCGCGCGGGCGGGGCTGTGCAACCGGCACCGGCCGATCAATGTCCACGTGTGCCGGCTTCAGCCGTGCGACCGAAACAGTCTCTCTGCGACCCCCCATGTCCAGAACGAATGTGGCCGAGCCGTGTTGCAGGACCCGGAAGGGGCCCTCGTACGGCCGCTGGAGAAGTGATCGGTGTGCGTCCCTGCGCAGGATCACAAACTGGCAGTCCTCCAGAGCGGCAGGGACGTGTGGCTGGAATGTCCCATGACGTGACGTGGGCACAGGTGCCATGGCCGACCACAGTTCCGAAGTGAACTGTGGCCCCCGGTCGGATGTAATGTCCAGTGGCACCCCGAACCGGGCGATCCAGTGCGCCGCCAAGGCCCGCGCGCAGGTGGCCGTCGAGGTGTCTGCCAGCGGAATGGCCTCCGGCCACCGCGTGAAGCGATCTACCACAGTGAAGAGGTGGGTCATGCCCCGGGACGGCGGCAGCGGCCCCACGATGTCCACATGAATGTGGTCGAAGCGCTGCCGAGGGACACGAAACTCTTGCAGAGGCGCACGCACGTGTCGCTGGATTTTTGAAGTTTGGCACGGGATGCAGGTGCGTGCCCAGTGTGCGACCAGCTTACGCAGCCCGTGCCACATGAAACGGGAGGATACAAGGGCCACCGTCGCCCGAATGGAGGGGTGAGACAGCCCGTGGAGCACCTCGAATACCCTGCGACGCCAGACGACAGGGACGATGGGCCGCGGCAGGCCAGTGGAGGTGTCGCACAACAGTGTTGTATCCCCGGGGCCACAGACAATGTCCTCCAGCTGCAGGCCGGACACGGCTGTACGATAGGTGGCCATCTCCTCGTCCCCCAGCTGTGCGGCTGCTAGGGCGGAATAGTCGATCCCCCCGGCCATTTGTAGGACGGCGTGGATCGCGGGTCTAGACAGGGCGTCGGCCACCCTGTTGTTTTTTCCCTCCACGAACCGAATTGAGGTGGTGTATTCCGACACATAAGCCAATTGTCTCTGTTGCCGCGCAGACCACGGATCCGAAACCTTGGCGAACGCAAAGGTGAGTGGCTTGTGGTCTGTGAATGCGGTGAAGGGCCTCCCCTCTAGGAAGTACCGAAAGTGGCGTACCGCGAGGTAGAGGGCGAGGAGCTCCCGGTCGAACGCGCTGTAATGCCGTTGGGCCCCGCTGAGGTGCCTGCTAAAGAAGGCGAGTGGCCGCCAACACCCGTCGATGTGCTGCTCTAGCACCGCACCGACCGCCACCTCAGAAGCGTCCACGGTCAGGGCAGTTGGGGCATCCTCCTTAGGATGGACGAGCATCGTGGCCCTGGCTAGGGCCTCCTTAGCCTGCTCAAAGGCCGCTCCTGCTTCGTCGTCCCACTCGACCTCCTTGCGGCGACCAGCCATGAGGTGGAAGAGTGGGCGCATAGTTCTGGCCACCGACGGCAGGAAGCGGTGATAGAACGAGACCATCCCAACGAATTCCTGCAGGCCCTTGACAGTGGTCGGTCGGGGGAAACGGCGGACAGCTTCGACCCTGTCCGGAAGAGGTACCACCCCTTGTGGGGTCACCCGATGGCCGAGGAAATCGATGGCCGTCACCCCAAAACGGCACTTGGAAGTATTGATTGACAACCCGTACTCGCTGAGGCGTTTACACAGCTGGCGGAGGTGGGTGCAGTGCTCCTGCTTCGAGCGGCTGGCCACGAGTACGTCGTCCAAGTACACAAAGACGAATTCCAGGCCACGGCACACACAGTCCATAAGCCGTTGGAAGGCCTGTGCGGCGTTCTTCAACCCGAACGGCATCCGTAGGAACTCGAATAGGCCGAACGGGGTGATGATGGCAGTCTTGGGGATGTCATCGGGGTGGACCGGGATTTGATTATATCCACGCACAAGGTCCAGCTTGGAGAACATGGATGCTCCGGCCAGGTGGGCATTAAAGTCCTGGATGTGCGGAACCGGGTACCTGTCGGGAACGGTCGCGTCATTTAAGCGCCGATAGTCCCCGCACGGTCGCCAACCCCCGTCCGCCTTGGGGACCAAGTGGAGTGGTGACGCCCACGGGCTATCGGAAGGGCGCACGATGCCCATTGACTCCATCTGACGAAACTCCTCTCGAGCTAGACGGAGCTTGTCTGGAGCGAGGCGCCGCGCTCGGGCGTGCACGGGTGGCCCGGTGGTGGGGATGTGATGTTGCACCCCGTGCTTGAGAGCGGAGGAGGAGAAGTGGGTTTCCACAATGTCCGGGAAGTCCGCCAGGATGCGCGCGTACGTCGCATCCACGGACGACAGGTGTCCGACGTTGGGGGAGACCGGCCTCAGCGTGCTGGAGTGCACCAGGCGCTGCCGCCTGACATCCACGAGCATGGAATGCGCCCGCAGGAAGTCGGCGCCCAGCAGCGGCTGGGAAACATCGGCAATGATGAACCGCCACGTGAACCAGCTGTCGCCGAAGTTAAGGGCGAGCTGGCAGACCCCGTAAGTGTTGATGGGGCTACCATTCGCCGCAGTGAGGAGGGGGCCGTGTTTGCCCGTATGGATATCGGCGGTGGAAGGAGGTAGGACGCTCACCTCTGCTCCAGTGTCGACGACGAACCGACCCCCGGTGCGGCGATCCCGGGCGAACACACGATGGATCTGGCCGGCCGCCGAAGGGATCATTGACGGCCGGCCCTTGCGTTTCCCGGAAAGGCACAGGGTAGGCGACATTGCTTGGCGTTCGGTCCCCAACGACGGTGATAATAGCACCAGCCGCCTTTGCTGGTGTCCGGTGGTGGTGCAGACTGGGATGCCCACCAGCGACCTCCGGTGGTCTCCAGCGGTATTGGAGGTGGTGCTGCTTGGGCCGACCACCAGCGACCTCTGGTGGCGTCTGGCTGAATTGTCGGCGGGCCGTGCGAGAAGGGCGTGCCGGCACCGGGGTGCCCGATGGCGGCCAGATTTCGCCGCGGGGGTCGCCCTGAAACGGGGTCGACGGCGGCCCCAGCTTGCTGTTGGCCTTCCGACGCCGCGGAAAAGACGGCTAGGGCTGCCAGGTCCTCCCGACGGGACATCCAGATTTGATCAGCGCGCTCGCCCAGCCGCTGCGTGTCGGTGAAGGGGTCCTCAGCGAGCTGAGAACGGAGGTCGACCGGGAGCTGCCGCAGGTAGGCCTGCTTGAATAAGAAACAGGGGGGGTGGTTGCCCATAGGGGCGAGCATGTCCTCCAGAAGGGCCGACGGCCGTCGGTCCCCGAGCCCCCCCTGGCTCATAACGCGAGTTGCCCTCTCGGCGTCGCTGAGGCCGAACCTCCTGATAAGGAGTTCTTTAAGGCCCTTATATTTGTCATCCGCGGGGGGGTCATTAAGGTAAGGCTTTACTCGCCTTGCTGTCGCCTGGTCCAGGGCGCCGACGACATAAAAGTACTTCGTCAAGTCGACGGTTACCCCTCGCACAGCAAACTGTGCCTCTGCCTGCTGAAACCAGACCTCAGGCTCTTCGGTCCACAGGGTCGGGAGTTTGAGGGAGACGGCCTCGAGGTCGGCAGGACCGAGGGCGGCAGGACCGGGTTGCACGAGGGCGGCAGGACCGGGTTGTACATTATCGTTTGACATCACTACGTGTGATGTCCGTCGAGGTCACCAATGTAGTGGCCTGGCGGAGGCCAGAGAATAGGCAAAACGCCAGGCAGTGTTTAGTAAGATTCTTTTATCAGGCTGTGAGCTCCTGCCCACAGCGTAGTTCTCCTAGGGATAAGATACGCCTTCCCTTGGTCTGGCTTTTAACCCCTTTCGCCTGTCCGTCACGTAACGAGGGGGCTGACCCAAGGAGTGGCCTGATCCGCCACAGGAGGGTATTGACATGGATAGAAAATTGGTTGACAGACAGAAAGCAAAGAGTGGGGATAAATGGGTCCCTTTCGGAATGGGAGGCAGTGACCAGTGGGGTACCGCAAGGTTCGGTGCTGGGACCCCAGCTATTTACGATATACATTAACGACTTAGACGAAGGGATTAAAAGTACCATTAGCAAATTTGCAGATGATACTAAGCTGGGGGGTAGTGTGAATTGTGAGGAAGATGCAATAAGGCTGCAGGGTGACTTGGACAGGTTGTGTGAGTGGGCGGATACATGGCAGATGCAGTTTAATGTAGATAAGTGTGAGGTTATTCACTTTGGAAGTAAGAATAGAAAGGCAGATTATTATCTGAATGGTGTCAAGTTAGGAGGAGGGGGAGTTCAACGAGATCTGGGTGTCCTAGTGCATCAGTCAATGAAAGGAAGCATGCAGGTACAGCAGGCAGTGAAGAAAGCCAATGGAATGTTGGCCTTCGTAACAAGTGGAGTTGAGTATAGGAGCAAAGAGGTCCTTCTACAGTTGTACCGGGCCCTGGTGAGACCGCACCTGGAGTACTGTGTGCAGTTTTGGTCTCCAAATTTGAGGAAGGATATTCTTGCTATGGAGGGCGTGCAGCGTAGGTTCACTAGGTTAATTCCCGGAATGGCGGGACTGTCGTATGTTGAAAGGCAGGAGCGATTGGGCTTGTATACACTGGAATTTAGAAGGATGAGGGGGGATCTTATTGAAACATATAAGATAATTAGGGGATTGGACACATTAGAGGCAGATAACATGTTCCCAATGTTGGGGGAGTCCAGAACAAGGGGCCACAGTTTAAGAATAAGGGGTAGGCCATTTAGAACGGAGATGAGGAAGAACTTTTTCAGTCAGAGAGTGGTGAAGGTGTGGAATTCTCTGCCTCAGAAGGCAGTGGAGGCCAGTTCGTTGGATGCTTTCAAGAGAGAGCTGGATAGAGCTCTTAAGGATAGCGGAGTGAGGGGGTATGGGGAGAAGGCAGGAACGGGGTACTGATGGAGAGTGATCAGCCATGATCGCATTGAATGGCGGTGCTGGCTCGAAGGGCTGAATGGCCAACTCCTGCACCTATTGTCTATTGTCTATACATACATATATATTAACAAGATCTGACTTTTAATAAGATAGATAGATAAATGACCTGGACATAAATGTAGTAGGAAGGAACTGCGATACTGGTTTAAACCGAAGATAGACAAAAATTACTGGAGTAACTCAGTGGGACAGGCAGCATCTCTGCAGAGAGGGAATGGGTGATATTGCAGGTAGAGACCATGAAGAAGATTATCCAACTTCACCCCTTCCCAGATTGATCCCTGGGATGGCGGGACTTACATATGAGGAAAGACTGGATAGACTGGGCTTGTACTCGCTGGAATTTAGAAGACTGAGGGGGGATCTTATAGAAACATATAAAATTCTTAAGGGGTTGGAGAGGCTAGATGCGGGAAGATTGTTCCCGATGTTGGGGGAGTCCAGAACCAGGGGTCACAGCTTAAGGATAAGGGGGAAGTCTTTTAGGACCGAGATGAGAAAACATTTCTTCACACAGAGAGTGGTGAGTCTGTGGAATTCTCTGCCGCAGAAGGTAGTTGAGGCCAGTTCATTGGCTATATTTAAGAGGGAGTTGGATGTGGCCCTTTTTGCTAAAGGGATCAGGGGGTATGGAGAGAAGGCAGGTACAGGCTACTGAGCTGAATGATCAGCCATGATCATATTGAATGGCGGTGCAGGCTCGAAGGGCCGAATGGCCTACTCCTGCACCTATTTTCTATGTTTCCCTCCAGAGATGTTGCCAGTCCCACTGAGATACTCCAGCATTTTGTGTCTATCTTAAACATAAATGTAGATGGTTGGGGAATTAGACATAAATGTAGATGGTTGTAGGAAAATAACTGCAGATGCTGGTTCAAATCGAAGGTAGACACAAAATGCTGGAGTAACTCAGCGGATCAGGCAGCATCTCATGAGAGAAGGAATGTATTCCATCTCTCCTGAGATGCTGCTTGACCTGCTGAGTTACTCCAGCATTTTGTGTCTACCTTTGGTTGGGGCGTTAGTTTGCTGTCAACACCAAAATTGGAGGAGTTGCAGACAGTGAAGAAGGTCTTCAGAACATAGTGGTTTAGAGAAAAGAGCGGAAAAATGGCAGATGGAGGCGAACCTGAGCAAGTGTGAGGTTGAATGTAAGGAGAGAGTATACAGTTAATGGGAAGACCCTTAACACCATTGGCGTGCAGAGGGATCTTGGAGTCCAAGTTCATAGCTCACTAAAAGTGGCAGCGTAAGCAGATAGGGTGGTAAAGAAGGCAAACGGTACACTTGCCTTCATTGCTAGGGGCATTGAATATATGAGTCAGGAGGTCATATTGCAGCTCTATAAGACTTTGATTAGACCGGACTTGGAGTATTGCATGCAGTTCTGGTTCCCCCTTTACAGGAAAGAAGTGGAAGCTCTGAAGAGTGTGGAGAGGTGGTGTACCAGAATGCTGCCTGGATTGGAGGGTTTCAGCTGAAAGGAGAAGTTGGATAGATGTGGATTGTTTTCTCTGAGACATTCGAGGGTGAGGAGAGAGTTGATAGATGTTTATATAATTGTGAGAGGCAGAGATACGATAGACAGAACATTTTTCTCATGGTGAAAATGTCCAACACTAGAGGGAGTAGTCACACGGTGAGAGGAGGAAAATATAATGGAGATGTGCAGGGCTAGTTTTTTTACACATTTTACAATGTCTGGAACACATTGCTGAGGGTGGTGATGAAGCCAGATACGAAAGTGGCATTTGAGATGCTTTTAGATATTTATTGATCTGTTGTGCTACTGCAAGCAAGAATTTCATTGTACCGTAAAACAGTCTTGACTCCTTACTGACCATTCCTCAGCCCATTGCCCAGCTGATCATGATCTTATTGTCATTTTTAATGTAATCTTTGATAATCATCTTCACCGTCTATGATACCAGCCACATTAATGTTATCTGCAAACTTACCAATAATAATGCCATGCATTCTCTTCCAATGATGTTGAACATGTTTCCAGATAGCTGGGAATTGCCAAATCTGCAATTTCTATTGAGCATTACAATTTCTATTATCAATCCATCTATTTATCTGATATTTTGTGCATTAAGTGGACAGTGTGCCTTCTTTTAATAGGGGTAATAGAGGTGTACAGAGTGACCAAACGCGTTGAGCTTGGAATCAAAGCCACAGCTGTGTGTAATGAGAAACTCCAGTTACTGATGAAGGAAATCGAGAATATTTGGAGCAGTCTCACAATATTCATGTCGCTCACTCCCCTCACGGTAAGACTGCCTCTGTATTTTGATCTGAATTTTCAAGTCTGTCATTGTTATTTTTGAACTTCCATTATATACCGTGATATTACAAATATCAAAGCTGTTCAAAAAAGAAAGCCTTTAATAAGGTGCCACCGTTAGGCTGCTTCGGAAGATGAGAGCCCACGGTATCAAGGGCAGATACTCGTGTGGTAGCAGGTTGGCTGGATGGCAAAAGACAAAAAGTGTCAATAAAGGGAGCTTTTTCTGGTTGGCTGCCAGTGACTAGTGGAGTTCCGCAAGGGTCGGTGCTTGGACCGCTACTCTTCACGTATATCATATCATATATATACAGCGCGGAAACAGGCCTTTTCGGTCCACCAAGTCCGCGCCGCCCAGCGATCCCCGCACATTAACACTATCCTACACCCACTAGGGACAATTTTTACATTTACCCAGTCAATTAACCTACATACCTGTACGTCTTTGGAGTGTGGGAGGAAACCGAAGATCTCGGAGAAAACCCACGCAGGTCACGGGGAGAACGTACAAACTCCTTACAGTGCAGCACCCGTAGTCAGGATCGAACCTGAGTCTCCGGCGCTGCATTCGCTGTAAAGCAGCAACTCTACCGCTGCGCTACCGTGCCGCCCTATTAGTATATAATAGTATATTAATGATTTGGACGAGGGGATTGCAGGCTTTGTGGCAAAGTTTGCGGATGATACGAAAATAGATGGAGGGGCAGGTAGTGTACAGAAAGCAGGGACTCTGTGGAAGGACTTGGACAGGTTGGGAGAATGGGCAGAAAAATGGCAGATGGAATATAGTGTAGCAAAGTGTGGAGTCATGTATTTTGGTAGTAGGAATAAAAGACGTAGACTATTTTCTAAATGGGGTGATAATCCAGAATTCGGAGGTGCAAAGGGACTTGGGAGTGCTGGTGCAGGATTCCCAAAATGTTAATCAGCAAGTCAAATCGGTAGTGAAGAAAGCAAACTCAATGCTAGCATTTATTATAAGAGGGCTTGCATACAAAAACAGGGATGTAATGCTGAGGCTCTATAAGGCGCTGGTCAGGCCGCATTTGGAGTATTGTGAGTAATTCTGCGCACCATATCTGAGGGAGCATGTGGTGGCCCTGGAGAGGGTCCAGAGGAGGTTACGAGAATGATCCCAGGAATTAGTAGGTTAACCTACGATGAGCATTTGTTGGCACTGGGCCTGTACTCGCTGGAGTTTAGAAGAATGAGGGGGGACTTCGTTGAAACATACAGAATAGTGAAAGGCTTGGATAAAGTGGATGTGGAGAGGATCTTTCCACTAATGGGAGAGTCCAGGACTAGAGGTCAGAATTAATGGACATTCTTTTAGGAAGGACTTGAGAAATTTATTTAATTAGAGTGTGGTGAATCTGTGGAATTCTTTGCCACAGAAGGCTGTAGAGGCCAAGTCAGTGGATATTTTTAAGGCAAGGCAAGTATATTTATATAACACATTTCAGCACCAAGGCAGTTCAAGGCAGTTATGCTTTACATAAAACATTAAAGAGCAGTTAAAAGCAATTAAAAACAGTCATTAAAGAGAATAGAAAATAAAAACAAGCTAAAATAAAAGAAGACAGGTATAAAACACAAGAATAAAAGTTACAGTGCAGTGTAAGAAATGAATCATTATTTGATTTAATAAAAGGCAGCGTCAAACAGAAAAGTCTTCAGCCTCGATTTAAAAGAACTGAGAGTTGCAGCGGACCTGCAGTTTAATAGGTGTTTGTTCCATAAAAACTAATCTTCGAATCAGGGCTATCGTAGGGACTTTATCAAATCCATGCCTTACTAAATCCACTGCCCTACCCTCATCAATCGCCTTCTTCACCATTTGACCTGTCATTTACAAAGCCACACTGATTGTCCCGAGTTTGCCCATTCCCTTCCAAATATGAGTAAATCCTATCTTGAAGAATCCTCCCAAATAGCTTCGAAAGCACTGATGTGAGGCTCATCAGCCTTTAATTTCCTAGATTATCTCTACTTCTCTTCTTAAACAAAGGAACAACAATAACACTCTCCAGTTCACTGAGATCTTACCTGTTACTAGAGAAGTTGCAAAGATTATCATCAAGGCCCCTGCAATCTCCTCAATAACCCGAGATAGATCCCATCAGGGCCTGGGGATTTATCCACCTTAATTCTCGTCAAAAGCCCCAACACCATCACTTTCTGCTCTGGCAAATTAGTATTCTCACCACTGATCTCACTGTCCTCCATGTCCGTCTCTTTGAATAAAGATGCAAAATACTCATTTGGTAACTCGCCTACGACCTCCAACTCTTCCTATATCCTTGAGCAGTCCTACCTTCGCCCTGCAACCCACTTTTTAATCTTTACTTTAATCCAACTCGCCCAAGATCTTTCTTGGGTCTTCCAATCACCCATTTGTGTGTTAAATCTAAGTCCTCTGGATCTAGATTCCCCTACCCCAAGTAAAAGACTGTGCATTCACCCTATCTATTCCCCTTATGATCTTGTACACCTCTATAAGATCACGGCATCGCCTCCTTCACTCCAAAGAAATCGTCCTAATCCTAGTTCAAATCCTAGTTCTAGTTCGGGGTACTGATTGAGAATGATCAGCCATGATCACATTGAATGGCGGTGCTGGCTCGAAGGGCCGAATGGCCTACTCCTGCACCTATTGTCTATTGTCAAACCTTTCTAATAGCTCAGGCTCTCAAGTCCTGGCAACATCTTCATTAAATCTTCTCTGAGTGAAAATATTATTCTTTTACAACTATCTTATACAGCTATTCTTATACAAACCTTCTACAACTGTCTCCGTAATGGCCACAACATCATCGTTCCAAGCACTGATTCAGACTAAGTTCAAGAGACCACTTGAAAAAAACACACTTTGGCCCATCAATTACACCATATTCCTTTACCTCTCCTCTCCTGTCCTTCCTTTGACACTTACTGGTCCTAACCTCAATTTTCCCATGTGTGGGAAAGAACTGCAGGTGCTGGTTTAAGTCAAAGGAGGAAGGAGGGTCTGAAGAAGGGTCTCGACCCGAAAAGTCACCCATTCCTTTGCTCCAAAGATGCTGCCTGTTCCGCTGAGTAACTCCAGCATTTTGTATCTACCCACTATTTTCCCATCACTTTTTCCAATTTCTGATTTCATCATTAGTGAACCTTCCTGCAAGGATATTGGTCCTCCTCTAGTTCAAATGCAACCTCTCCCTCTTGTACAGGTCATCTTTGCCCCAGAAGAGATCCCAATGGTCCAAAACTCTGAAACTCTGCCCTCTGCACCAACTCCTGAGCTGTCCTACCTTCCTATTCCTACCCTCGCTAACACATGGCACCAAAGATAATCTGAAGATTACTACCCTCGAAGCCCTGCTTTTAAATATTTGGCCCAACTCCCTATATTCACTCCGCAAGCCCTCATACCTTTTCCTACCGATGTCACTTGTTGCCGATGTGCACAACTTCCGTCTGATCACCCTCCTTCTTGTTCTTCAGCTGCTCTACGAGGAGTGTGCCCAACACTTGGTCTAGTCATCAAATAAATCTTGAGTGGTTTTGAAATTGTTTTTATTGAATATGCATTGAAGCAGACATTTAAAATGTATGAAATTTACAGGGTTTTCTTTCTGTAAATGCATTCCTTTGGAATGATGCAGAAGGTAAGGAAAATATTTCATTTTGTTCGCAAAATATAATTTGGTAAGTACCTTCCGTACCTGAAACCTCATCCTTAATATGTGAGGCTGTAACTGCACTGTATGTTCAATGATTCAATGGGACTTATTATCACTTGTACATTAGTGCATTAAAATTCTTTTTTGCATTCATTTCAGTGACATTCCTGAATGAATACTTTATTGCCTCATGTGACAAGGCATAGTGAAATTCTTTACTTGCCTCCCCAAGTTATGTAAATGGTTGCCACATAAAGGGCACTTACAAAGTTACAAAGTACCCGCGCCAGGTCCCCCTTTGTTCTCCTCCAGCTCCCTCATGGTGGTACCCCCACGCCGAGTCCTCCATTGTTCCTTCCCCTGGCAGCGACATCCTCACATCCTCACTTCCACGTGCCCAACCTCGTCCATCGGTCGGCGCCATCGTTGACCGCTACACCGACCTCTCCACTAATGCTGCCGGGTCCTCTCCAGAGCCTCCGTGGCACCGACCCAGGGCCCCGTCTACCCAGGGGCCCAGCTGCGGGCCCTGTCTACCCAGGGCCCAGCTGCGGGCCCCGTCTACCCAGGGCCCGGCCGCGGGCCCCGTCTACCCAGGGCCCCCCGCAGGCCCCGTCTACCCAGGGCCCGGCTGTGGGCCCCGTCGACCCAGGACCCGGCCCCGTCGACCCAGGGGCCCAGCTGCGGGCCCCGACGACCCAGGGCCCGGCCGCGGGCCCTGTCAACTCTGTTGGCCACGGGCTCCATCCCGCGAAGCTCCGGCCTCGGCTCCTTCGCAGCCTGCCGGGAGGTGTACAAACATACTAATGAAAAACGTGTAAGATAGCAGACCACACTGAATCAGTATACAAGAGTCACCATTGATAACACAATCAGTTATTTAATAAGAAATTCCCCAACACGTTAGACCAAAACTGGTTGTCACATTATTTACTGAAAGTGTCTGTTTCAATGTATCTGCTAGTAAAATACACAAGAATTGATTATCAGAATTTTGAACAACAGGAAAAGGAATTGCGATGAACCCAACAATGACTATGTGACTATGACTATGTGATGGAAAATCTTAACATTGAATCCATGTTATTTGAATCTGAATTCTATATTTAATCCATTTACATTCATTGCAGCCAGATGAAAACTCCCTGGATTTCTCTTCCTGCATCCTGCGACCTGGAAAAAAAAATGCAAAAGAGTTAGCCTGTGGAGTTTGCCTTCTTAATGTTGATTCCAGAAGCAAGGTAAGCACAGCTTCATGAAGCTCTCTCACATTGCAGCAATTCATTAACTAGCATTGTGATCAGTGATTTGCATGGAGCATATCTAGCTCAGCAAACATCTGCCTGTAGTTATTGATATGTCTCTTTTCCTTCATTAATAAATCAAAGCGTTTTATGATTTCACTCTTTTTCAAGCCGTGGTTACCCAGCATCATTGAGTTACATCATGTACTGCTTGCATCACCCTCCCGGTCCGCCCACACTAATGCATTGTTCATCTCATCCATGTGACCAGGTACATAACAGAGTTCAGGAACTAAATCAAATTCCCTAAAGCTTTAGAAGTTGCTGGACTGGCTATGAAGTGGCTCCTACAGGGAAATAAAATGCCTTGTTTAGTGCCACTCCACTGAGTCCTTTCAGCCAGGGTTAACTCAAGGTACAAAATGCCTTGTTTAGTGCCACTCCACTGAGTCCTTTCAGCCAGGGTTAGTTAACTCAAGGTACAGAATGCCTTGTTTAGTGCCACTCCACTGAGTCCTTTCAGCCAGGGTTAGTTAACTCAAGGTACAGAATAAAAGGAAGCAATGTTGCGGGAGAAAAAGATTTTGAACTGCCATTTAGAAGATGAAATCATTCCACTGATATGGTACTAACCTGTATAACCTGTATACTGACTTCACATCTCACTTATTCCAGAAGGAAGAAAACTTGGAGGATCATCCAAAACAAGTATGACCTTCTAAAAACTATATCTACAATCTGCCAAGTTGCTTTGGAATGGGACTGAATTAAAATTAACTTTAAACTAGGGACTGGGATAATGTTTACATCTCTCCTTTCTTGCATATCACTTTGGGCTCTTGAAATTGTTTTTAAATCTGTTGTCTTCTTCCAACTCCTGGTGGGGTTCTTTCCCTAATGGTGTTAGTTACAATGATGTTACAGTTACAATGGTGGTACAGTTACAATTTCTGAAATGCATGGGGAAATTGGTGATGCATGGACCAAGACCAGGTGGATTTAACATGCATGTTGATGGAAGATAATGCCTTTTACAAATAAAAATTAAATACCTTGCATTTAACAAATGCAGTATATTTTAAGAGAATATACAGTTAAGTGCAGTAAGGTGCTGCTTGAAATTCTTGATTTACATCAAAATGGATTCATAGAACCATATGTGCAGAATCTCTGGCAGAACTGTATAAATGTCTCTCTCTCTAATGATTAACCATTTACAATGTAAATGCTCATCATGCGCCCTGGAACAGTTTAAGTGATTATGCTTCAAAAAATTGTTGATGAATGTAAATCAAGGTTAGTGGTTTATCAGTATTTGATATTTTAGTTGGCCTTGATAAGGGCAGTAGTGAGTGTGTTGATAGCTTGGGGCATTCACTTTAAGCTGGGCATTAAACAGTGACTGGGTAAGAACAGAAGAAATAGGACCAGAAGTGGCCCTTGTAAATATATCACCATTCATCAATAGCAAATCTGATCTTTGATCTCAACTGTTTTCCTGCATGAACCTCACAGCTCTGCATGCTCCTCTAATGCAGACATCTCTCTCAGCCTTGAACGTAATTCATGACTGAGTATTCACTGTTCTCATACAATGCCTCAGATTCACAACATTCTGAGAGAAGATTTGGGGCTAAAATATATTATACCTTATCCAAAAGTACTACTTGCCAAGCTCATCTGCAGGAAGAGAAGCATTCTCACTTCCACTGAACTCAGTGAAATCATTGCAAGTCAACTTACCCAAGTACAAAGAGTATGAACAGCTGGAGCAAAACCAGACTTAAGCAGTGACTCCTCGAGGCTAAACAGATTGCCCAATTAATACAACCAAGGATGACCCTTTAGCTGAAATGTTCAGTGGATCCTGGCTGCAAAGGAACCACATACAAGGCCCCATCATTGGACAGGAATAGAAATAAGAAATGAGAAAAACATAGATTGTAAAATAGATTTACATTTACTTACTGATGTTTATGTTCTCAGAATATCCCAAATCTCTTTTTACCAATGAAGTGTAGTTACTGTAGTGCTCCAGAAAACACTGCTCCCATCAACAAGCATCAGATAATGACCAGATTATTAATCTTAATGATTTTGTAAAACGTTGGCCAGCATGTTGGAGATAGGCCCATTGTGCTTTGAAATAATACCACAGAGTTCTTTATAGTATCTGAGAGTATAGAGGGTCTTTAAGGTATCTTTACGTAGCATTCTCTCACATCAGAGTGTAAATTGTGGTCAAGATATCTTTTGTTCATTTATAAATATTAAATAGATCACAATCACAATATTAAATGTGTGACTATAATTACGTTATTAATCCCTTCCTAGCCAGTTCACAGTATATTCTCTTGCAACAGTTCTTCTTTTAGTCCAGAGTGTTTTATTGTCATATGTTCCAAGACAGAATCATGAAATTCTTATTTGCAGCAGCACACTAGATATGTAAACAGAGTACTCTGTAAGCATCATAATAACAACCCCAAAAAATCATTATATAAAAACAAATAACAAAAGTGCAAAGACTTTTTTTGGAAATCCAACTAGATGATCTCTTTGAGGACTCCAAGAGAAATAATTAATTGGTTTGAAGAGCGAAAACACCTAAATATCATGTGAAACTAATAGGCCTGTCACTTGAGTTGTTAATTCAAAAGACTGTCAATCACAAGCGATCCTGAATATATCGTACAATGCAAAAACAAGGAACTGTAGATGCTAGTTAATACACAAAAGGACACAGTGCTGGAGTAACTCAACGAGTCACGCAGCATCTCTAGAGAACATGGATAGGTGACGTTTCACAGAGTGCTGGAGTAACTCAGCGGGTCAGGCAGCATCTCTGGAGAACGTGGATAGGATAGCAGTAACAGGATTGTTCCGAGTCAGCATGGATTTTACGAAGGGGAAATCGTGCTTGACTAATCTACTGGAATTTTTTGAAGATGTAACTAGGAAAATTAACAGGGGAGAGCCGGTGGATGTGGTGTACCTCGACTTTCAGAAAGCCTTCGACAAGGTCCCACATAGGAGATTGGTAGGCACAATTAGAGCACATGGCATTGGAGGTGGGGTACTGACATGGATAGAAAGTTGGTTGACAGACAGAAAGCAAAGAGTGGGGATAAATGGGTCCCTTTCAGAATGGCAGGCAGTGACTAGTGGGGTACCGCAAGGCTCGGTGTTGGGACCGCAGCTATTTACAATATACATCAATGACTTGGATGAAGGGATTCAAAGTACCATTAGCAAATTTGCAGATGATACAAAGCTGGGTGGCAGTGTGAACTGTGAGGAAGATGCTATGAGGTTGCAGGGTGACTTGGACAGGTTGTGTGAGTGGGCGGATGCTTGGCAGATGCAGTTTAATGTGGATAAGTGTGAGGTTATCCACTTTGGTGGTAAGAATAGGAAGGCAGATTATTATCTGAATGGTGTCAAATTAGGAAAAGGGGACGTACAACGTGATCTGGGTGTCCTAGTGCATCAGTCACTGAAAGGAAGCATGCAGGTACAGCAGGCAGTGAAGAAAGCCAATGGAATGTTGGCCTTCATAACAAGAGGAGTTGAGCATAGGAGCAAAGAGGTCCTTCTGCAGTTGTACAGGGCCCTAGTGAGACCGCACCTGGAGTACTGTGTGCAGTTTTGGTCTCCAAATTTGAGGAAGGATATTCCTGCTATTGAGGGTGTGCAGTGTAGGTTTACTAGGTTAATTCCCGGAATGGCGGGACTGCCATATGTTGAAAGACTGGAGCGACTAAGCTTGTATACACTGGAATTTAGAAGGATGAGAGGGGATCTTATCGAAACATATAAGATTATTAAGGGGTTGGACACGTTAGAGGCAGGAAACATGTTCCCAATGTTGGGGGAGTCCAGAACCAGGGGCCACAGTTTAAGAATAAGGGGTATTTAGAACAGAGATGAGGAAAAACTTTTTCAGTCAGAGAGTTGTGAATCTGTGGAATTCTCTGCCTCAAAGGGCAGTGGAGGCCAATTCTCTGAATACATTCAAGAGAGAGCTAGATAGAGCTCTTAAGGATAGCGGAGTCAGGGGGTATGGGGGGGGAGCAGGAACGGGGTACTGATTGAGAATGATCAGCCATGATCACATTGAATGGCGGTGCTGGCTTGAAGGGCCGAATGGCCTACTCCTGCACCTATTGTCTATTGTCTATTGAGACGCTTCAGGTCGAGACTCTTTAGTGAACTTCCTCATGTGTGACTGTAACATGGGCACATAAGATCTGAGTAAAACTGATTTTTAACCGTCCATCTTGTAGCACAATTAAAAGCATCAGTAACAATTTACCTTTGTTGCAGTCGAGTCATTGGAATTGTTCTAGAAATGTGGAAGGACTTTGATGGTTTTGCTGTTGAAAGGCAAGGATCATGATCTGGTATCTGTGCAGATATAAAGTCCTCTGATGAAATCCTTTTTCAGAATTGTCTATTTTTTTTAAAATCACTCACAAACATCAACCATCATAAGTTACTCCTGTTTAGTGGTTGCTCTGGTACCTAGCCACTTAATAGAGACTAGACTTGTCCAAGAACAAGGGAACTGTATTTCTTGCTGTGCTAACAAGAAACCAACTGCAATGTTAACGATACACATTGATCAATGTTATAAAATTACTGCTTTTATCCTTAATACTTGGCACTGCGGATGGAGCGGGGAATGCATCAAGCTCAGAGCCATCCTGACCTGGAAGGGTCCAAGTCCAATATGTGCCTGGTGCAGAGGGCTGCACTTTTTATTAAGAAGCATTGCAACAAAGGAGTTTTGCTTTGAATCATTTTGTGAAATCTCAGACAGAAGACTGCATGGACAGATGAAAACATGATCAGACTTTCTTGTGACCACTTTCTCAGACATGTAAGAATTACATAGCAGGACTTTGGGGTGGCATAGTGGCGCGGCAGTAGAGTGCCTGCCTTCCACCACCAGAGACCGGGTTTGATTCTGACTATGGGTGCTCTCTGTACGGAGTTTGCACTTTCTCCCTGCGACCGCGTGGGCTTTCTCTTGGTGCTCTGGTTTCCTCCCATATTTCACAGACGTACAGGTTTGTAGATTAATTGGCTTCTGTAACTTGTCCCTAGTGTGTGTAGGATAGCACTGTTTTTTGCGGGGAGATCACTGCTTGGCATAGACCCGGTGGGCCGAAGATAGACACAAAATGCTGGAGTTACTCAGAGGGACAGGCAACATCTCTGGAGAGAAGGAATGGGTGGTGTTTCAGGTCACATCGCTAAAGTATAAAGAATTTGGAAGCACACACAAGGTAACAGCTGTTGAGTTCAAATTGCACTGTAATTGTCAAAGTAATCATTAAGATATTGCAGAAAGAATTCATAAACATAGCACAAAAAGTAAGGAAATTTGTGTTTGGTAGATTATTTCTTTGTTGTAATAATGCTTCTTGGCAATAAATCTTGGCAATAAATCTTATACCGTTGGAAAGCCTGTTTATTTCCCTTTTAAATGATGCCACATTTGTAAGGAACATGCATTTGTGGGATGAGCAGCAGAGCTGAGTATGTGGGTTGCGCCCATGAAAAATCTGCCAAATCTTCTCTGCCAATGCCAAACAGATTATTCTGCCATTGTCTCTTGTTCGGTGTTGTTTGGTGGATTGGATGATTGAAGTCTGAAGAAACAAGACATATTGGCAATTTAACAATTTATTCATTTAATAAACAGGAGCCTCAGTAGCGTGTGGAAGAACCATACACAGCCACAACAGCCTGGCACCTCCTCCTCATGCTGGTCACCAGCCTGGTCACACACTGTTGTGGGATGGCATCCCATTCTTCAACCAGCATTTGTCGCAAGTCAGCCAACGTGGTTGTGTTGGTCACTCTGGCACGAACAGCACGCCCAAGCTGATCCCACAAGTGATCAATGGGGTTGAGGTCAGGACTGCTGGCAGGCCATTCCATCCTCTCCACTCCCAAATTCTGGAGGTAGTCTGAGAAACCCTGCTCTGTGGGGGCGAGCATTGTCATCTTGGAGGATAGAGTTCGGTCCCAGACTGTGGAGATATGGGATTGCCACTGGTTGCAGAATCGCATCTCGATATCTCTCTGGATTGAGATAGCCTCCAATGATGACAAGCCTCGTTTTTCCAGTGAGGGAGATGCCGCCCCACACCATCACACTGCCTCCACCAAAAGATGTTACTCTATCGGTGCAGCAATCAGCATAGCGTTCTCCGCGTCTTCTCCACACTTTGACCCTATGATCCAACTGCTGTAGGCAGAATCTGGACTCATCGCTGAACATAACGTTCCTCCACATGTTCAGGTTCCAGTGCACGTGTTGCCGACACCAGCGCAAACGGGCCTGACGGTGAAGGGCAGTCATGGCAGGCCTCCTGGCAGCCCTATGAGACCGGAGATCGGCTGCGTGCAGTCTGTTCCGAATTGTCTGGGCAGAGAGCCGTCGGCCATATCGTCCTGCAAACCTTGACTGCAAATCTGTAGAAGACAGCCTACGGTTCCTAAGTGCTGACAGGGTGAGGAAACGGTCTTCTTCGGGTGTCGTCTTCTTGGGACGCCCACTTCGCGGCCTATCTCTGACATCCCCCGTTATATGGAACTTGGTCTTCACTTTGGAGATGGTACTAGGGCTCACTCCAAATAATGCCGCAACTTGGTTTTGCGGAACACCAGCTTGAAGTTGCCCTATCGCACGGGCCCTATCCAGATCAGTCAAACGTGGCATGCCGATTCTTGGAGCAGACACCTACTGACCACTGTAGCAGGGCCCATGCTCACAGATGCTGCCAATCAGGTGCCAATCAGGCATCTGATTGTCAGCACCTGGGGGTACCAGAAGCTCAAAACAAGAGTCAATAGCAACAGCAGAATAAGCTGTTTGGCATTGGCAGAGAAGATTTGGCAAATTTTTCATGGGCGCAACCCATATACTCAGCTCTGCTGCTCATCCCACAAATGCATGTTCCTTACAAATGTGGCACCATTTAAAAGGGAAATAAACAGGCTTTCCAACGGTATAAGATTTATTGCCAAGAAGCATTGTTACAACAAATAAATAATCTACCAAACACAAATTTCCTTACTTTTTGTGCTATGTTTAGTTACCTATTTCATGAAATGGAACAATGCATTCGTCTTAAAGGATGATTGCAGGAAACTAGTTGTAATTTCTTCTTTGTGGAATAGTGAACCCTCCAGTGGAAAGTAAGTGTTGAGGAATTGTTGTTACAGCTGCTGTAACAATGTAGAAGAAATGAACCCTGTCATGACTGGAGAATGTAACCCAAACTAACCCAAACTGTAACCTAAACTAAAACAGGGCTATCATTTTAAAACTCCCAATTCATTCAGTGTCAAATACAGTTCAGTGTGCCAGAGTGCTCTGATAATGGTTAACTGAATCTCTTGCCTTGCCACAACTATATTGTCTGCTAGTATTTGGCTCCTCATTTAAGAATATTTTGATCACAATGACATTAAATAGTAACATATTTGAATGATAAGGATGGCACTGATGGACAAGTGACTGTAGCTTTGCAACTTATTTGTTTTGAATGGAAAATTAAAGGAGATTGTGAACGTGAGTAAATTATTTTTGATAGATTCTTCTGTCAGATGAAATGTTTATATATTTTGCTATGAATAATGGCTGATAAATTTAGTTTTGTTGGGCTGTGATTCATTTTAGCGACTTTATTAAGAAAAAAGGGATAGTTCACACTATAGTCGAAACATATTTTCCTGAATGTTCACTTCGTTCAGAATTGATTTTGATTCAGAATTGAAGTTGTACATTTATCACCAAATATATTGATATTATGACACGTTGAATTGTCATATTTCGCCATTTTTGGCTTGTTGGTCAATGTTTTCCCAGAATAAATGTTGTCAAGATACAAATGATACAGAATTTGACCCTGCCAAATTGAAGATTGTCGATGTGGTGAAGATCGATTGGTAGGTAGTTCTGTATTTGCATGACAACTTGGGTTAATGAAAGCAGTCCGCAGCATTGACCAGTCTGGCACGCATCAGTAGAATCCCATCCTTTTCCATTTAGTGGTGCATTTATTTATCCCTTATATGTTGATAGCTTTCTGACCTATAGTTTGCATTTATGGCCTGCCAATATTCCAATTCAATCTGTGGGACACATTAAGTTTTCCAGTGTAATGAGAGAATTGGATTAATTTCAGTACAGAATAATTAATTCTTCCTTGTACATTCCTCATATGAACTTTGGTTAGAGTAACTGTTTTGAAAGACTGACATTACTTGAATGAATTGAATTGAATTGAATAAATGTTATTAGCCAAGTATGTATGTGTACAAGGAATTTGCCTTGGTGCTTTGCTCGCAAGTGACAACACGACATACAGTAAACAATTAAGAATAAAATATTATAATTTAAACATGTGAAGAATTAAATAAAATATCAGAACAAAAGGAGGCTACAGACTTGGTTGTTGAGTAGAGCTATTGCTCGTGGAAAAAAGCTGGTTTTATGTCTGCCTGTGGCGGCTTTGACAGTCCAGAGGGAAGTGCTTCAAAAAGTTTGTGGCCATGGTGAGAGGGGTCAGAGATCTTACCCGCTTGCTTCCTGGCCCTTGCAGTGTACAGTTCGTCAATGGGGGGAAGGTTGCAGCCAACAACCTTCTCGGCTGATCGAACGATGCGCTGCAGCCTCTGGATGTCATGCTTGGTGAGCCAAACTAGACCATGATGGAGAAGGTGAGGACAGACTAAAACTGGACCATCATTGCCTGGGGCAGATTGTGTTTTCTCATCAGCCTCAGGAAGTACATTCTCTGTTGGGCCTTTTTGACTGTGGAGTGGATGGTGGCTCCCATTTAAGGTCCCTGGGGATAATGGTTCCAAGGAATTATCTACTCATTCTTTAGCTTGGAAGCTTAACATAAGGTTAGAGATTTTTTGTCGCGTCACAACGGATGAGTTTCCAATTCTAGTTGTCCAGGGCTTCACATGACAAGTACTTTCATTCCCAGTGCCTCCTGTGGTAAATTAGACACCAGTGTTTTGAATGATGCATCTTATTTTCTGATTGATATTGGGTGCATTGTGGAATTACTGCTTAAAGAATATCGTAGAGAAAATTCTAATTAATATTGGTTCAAATGTGCTTGTTTTTAATTTGCTGACCAATCAGGTTAAGAGTAAAAATTAGAGAAAATAATTGATGATTTATTTTGTTTCCACTAGTTTTAAACCTGGCAAAGTTAGGGGGAGGGTTTGGCTGACGAGACCACTTGTGGATCACATCGCTTACCAGAGTCTAGCATATCATTTAAATAGAATTCTAAGTCTACTTTTATTTCCTGATTTGAAAGAATAATTTTTAGCTCATAAATGTATGAAATGAAACTTTGGGATTTTGTGAACAATTATTGTCATCGAGTGATACAGTGTGGAAACAGGCCCAACTCACTCACAACGGCCAATATGTTCCAGCTACACTAGTCCCACCTGCCTGCATTTGGCCCATATCCCTCCAAACCTTTTTCAGTCAGAGAGTTGTAAATCTGTGGAATTCTCTGCCTCAGAAGGCAGTGGAGGCCAATTCTCTGGATGCTTTCAAGAGAGAGCTAGATAGAGCTCTTAAAGATAGTGGAGTCAGGGGGTATGGGGAGAAGGCAGGAACGGGGTACTGATTGTGAATGATCAGCCATGATCACATTGAATGGCGGTGCTGGCTCGAAGGGCTGAATGGCCTACTCCTGCACCTATTGTCTATAAACCTGTCCTATCCATAAACCAGTCTAACTGTTTCTTAAATGTTGAGATAATCCCAGCCTCAACCTCCTCTGGCAACTTATTCCATACATCCATCACCCTTTGTGTGAAAAGGTTTCAGATTCCTATTAAATCTTTTCCCCTTCACCTTAAACCTATGTTCTCTGGTCCTCAATTCACCTACTCTGGGCAAGAGACTGTGCATCTACCCGATCTATTCCTCTTGTGATCTTGTACACCTCTACAAGCTCACCCCTCATCCTCCTGCGCTCCAAGAAATAGAGTCACAGCCTACTCAACCTCTCCCTATAGCTCAGACCCTCCAGACCTGTACCCTTGCCAGCTTGACAGCATCTTTCCTATAACCCAGTGCCCAGAACTGAGTAGAATACTCTAAATTTGGCCTCACCAACGTCTTGTACAACTGCAACTTGACCTCCCAACTTCTATACTTAATACTCTAGCTGATGAAGGCAAATGTGGCGAAAGCCTTTTTGACCATCCGATCTGCCTGCGATTCCACCTTTAAGGAACCATGCACCTGTATTCCTAGATCCCTCTGCTCTACAACACCCCCCAGAGCCCTACCATTCACTGCGTAGGTCCTGCTCATGTTTGACTTCCCAAAATGCAACACCTCTCATTTCTCTACATTAAATTCCATCAACATTGGTAATGTTACATAACATGCGTCCTTTATTGACTTCCAATCATCATCTATCCATTTTCTCCAGAGATGCTGCCTGACCCGCTGAGTTACTCCAGCACTCTGTGTCTATCTTTGGTGTAAACCAGCATTTGCAGCTCCTTTTTACCTTTCCTCATCTGAGCCAGTGATGCTGTTTGTGTGTGGTGACAGACTTGTTGATCGCAATAACATCATCCTGGTTTGGTCACCTATTGTAAATCCCCTCACCTTATTCTATTTGCTCTCGCCTACATTATTTCAAACTCACCAGAAGTTGGGAAGGAACTTTCTATTTATAACAACTGTGTAGAAGCCCAGTGAAGTAAAGCTGCGAATAGGTTCAAGGATTTGGTTTTGTTTCCCTGCCTCTCACAACATGGCGGGGGGATTTGTATACTAAATATATCTATAATCCTGTGTTTTTAATTATAGTATTTCTACCTGTATATCCAGTAACTATATCTGATGTCAACTATTTGTGTGGACATTAATATATATTAACAGATGCTTCAGTTGTACATATAGTTCTATAGTTCTAACCTTTATTCTTACCATTATTTTCTTCTTTCTAGGCCTTCAATTCGGAGAGTGACAATTTTAAGTTATCTTATGGAGGTCACCAGTATCATGCCAGCTGTGCCAATTTCTGGATTAATTGCGTGGAGCCTAAACCACCAGGCCTCATCCTACCAGACTTGCTCTGACATTGTCATCAGAACCACATGCTGTTACATCTGTCCACTTCTTGCACCTCATTGACATTTCACACAGATCAGTGGGTAATACAGGGTATCCTGTGAAGAAGATCAATTTACATCTTTTATTTTTTAAAGTATATTTAAGAGGTTATATACATGAGTTACCCACTAATAAGCAAGATTGCATATATTCTTTGAAAAGATAGAGGGCAGCTGTTCAGAATGAAACAAACCTGACCCATCCCTGGTAACGTAAAACCCAGAGATTGCAGTTGCAATTGCAACAAGGCAGTGTTGGTTTAGATGTGTTTTATTTTTTAAATGGGCAGTCTTATTAAGTGATGGACTCATTCTGTTTTTCTAATTATTGGAAAAAGTACTAAAATCCTTTATTTTAAATTATTTAAATATCTAAGTTAGGTGAGTAAATATCTGCCATCTTTTAGTTCTCTGCTAGGGTCTAAGTGAGGTGATGATACTGGTTAAGGTGATGATATTGCTAGGGTCTAAGTGAGGTGATGATATTGGTTAAGGTGCCGCAGGAAGGAAGGGGAAGATTACACCAGAGGATATAGAATCAACCTAATGTTGAAAATATTGTCTAGAACTATACATACAGCATTCTTCCCAAAGCCCAGGCAGAACGTGACAGTATGATGATTAAAACTTAAAAGAAGTTTAAGAAAATAACTGCAGATGCTGATACAAATGAAGGTATTTATTTCACAAAATGCTGGAGTAACTCAGCAGGTCAGGCAGCATCTCAGGAGAGAAGGAATGGGTGACTTTTCGGGTCAAGACCTTTCTTCAGTCTGAAGAAGGGTCTCGACCCGAAAAGTCACCCATTCCTTCTCTCCTGAGATGCTGCCTGACCTGCTGAGTTACTCCAGCATTTTGTGAATTAAAACTTAAAAGATTTGTAGAATGTATCTTGCAGTATAGTTACAGTGGATGTATGCTGCAGGATGGGTCAAATGATCTTCAAAATGTGCTATCAGAAAGACTGATCTTTTTGTTGCTGTGCGAATTTACTGGACAACCCCAGTCATATGTTGTAATTTTCCAATATATTTGTTTCTCTGTGTCAAAGGAAAGCCCTTTTGAGCCACCTCGACCAACCTCCGAGTCACATTGGACGGACTTGTGCGTCAGAATACTGATGTATTCCTTGCATTGAGAGAGCAACTTTATGGAAGTAGCAATATCTGACCAGCATCTGTTTACTGTCAGTAAAATAAAATACCCAGTAATATCCAGTCGGCAGCTGAATTAGTATTACTCTCCTGACACCATACCCCAAGTCAAAATAAGCCCCAATATACCAAGTATCTCTGATGTGACATCATTTGTCGCATTTTTTCAAAACAAGGTGTGTTTTAGAAATATATTGTGGAAGAAATTTGGAACATAAATATTCAAGAAGAAATTGAACCAACACGATTTAGTTTCAGTCGATTTGTCTTAGTTGCAGTCCAATATTTATTTAAATCAAATGTTTTAATATGCTGTATGAAATTATCCCAGTTTTCTTGGGAAAAATCAAATGTTCTATAATGATGTACAAACATAATTTAAATATTATTGGTATGGTTCTGTTTGCATTGTTTAAGAATTTATATTTCAGTGCAGTTAATATATTTCTGTAAAAGTCCATCTCCTTCCTCATTCTCTGCCCACTGCATTGGCCCCACTTTCAATCTCCTCACCCTCCTTTCATTGAGTAGTCTTGTGTGGGTTTGCAGGATTGGTGTTATCACTGCTGATAAACAGTGGGCTTCTTCAAAGCCTGGACTGCAATTTGTTTGTGCCAAGGGGTCAGGTGAAAGCATGCTTGAGTGGCAAGATCTTGGTTTCTGAAGTGGGGATTTTGTGGTCATGCCACGGGTGATGCACTGCTTCAGTACCTGGAACATTGGATGTTGGTTAAAATTCCACAGCCACAATCGACTTCAGAAAAGATTTAGGTGTTTAATTTTGATGGGTGCTCTTTTGGAATGGGTACATGCGTTTGCCTTGCACATTTAATTCTGGCTTAAATTCATGCAGACTTCTTGTTCCATAATGAATTATATTTCATGAAAAAGATGTAATTGTTGCTGGAAGAGTAGAAATAGAGCAGGTTGAGCTTTTGTTGCCATTGAGTCGGGGGCAGTGAAACTACAATTAATCAGTTCGGTGACAATTACAAAAATACTCTCCACGATCATGTTCTTTAATATTTCAAAGACCGCGGCATGGAACCCATGGTCATATGTGAAGGAATACATAACAGGTATAACAGAGCTTTATTTGTCGTTCGGTACCGAAGTACCGAACGAAACTACATAGCAGTCATAGAAAAAAAAAAGAACACAAGACACATAACCCCAACACAAACGTCCATCACAGTGACTCCAAACACCCCCTCACTGTGATGGAGGCAACAAAACTTCCACTCTCTTCCCCACGCCCACGGACAGACATGCAAAATATTCAAAAAATAACCTTAATCATTAGAGCTTCTTCTGAGCATTATACAAACTATCAGAAGGATGATTCAACGTTTTGGGTTTTCAGAAGGTTAGGCCAAATCCATATTCTTGTCACTGACAGTCATCAGCCCAACAAAGTGTGTTTCATTTGCTACGTCTGTGAATGTGCTTTTCTTAACTGTAAACTGACACTTTACATTCCTTTTCTTCATGTTCTGAGTGGTATTTTTGTGTGCATATGTGTGAGTGCTTGTGTGTGAATTAGTTTTATTTGACTGAGTTTGTTTTCCTGTTATTAACTGTGACCAGTCAAAGTGAAAACTGAAGAATGTGATGCAAATGAGAAATCCATCTGCACAAATGCTGCATTGGTATCTGGTGCATTCAACCTTCATTACCTGGTACATCTGCAGATGAAACAGATATGACAGCCATTGATGGCTTGCGTTCATCTCTATGAATAACAGTCATATTGATCTTGCATGGCTTTTAAATTATAATTTTAATTAAATAAATCATGTTCATAAGATTGTCAGTAGATGTTGATGATGGAGCCTGCTTTGTATTTCCAGCATTTTATGTTTTTAGTTTAAAAGTGTAAGATTTGAATTGAGTGAAGTCACTTATTGGCAGTTTGATATAATCTGATGCTCTTTTCCGTAATAACTCGATGTCGGAGTTAACATTAGGGTTAGGATTAGGATTCCTTCTTATTGCAACAACTCCAGTGTCCTAGGTTATTCTATCCAAGTCACTCTAGTTGCTGTGGAAACCTTGTGAATCCTAACAATGTATGCAACAGGAGTCTATTTATCAAAACATCAAAGGAGCATTAAAGATTTCAAGTGAAATTATGTTTCAAATAATTTGTTGGAAATTCTTTTATATTTTCCAAAGATCAAGCCCCACTTGCGTTCATATTTTTAAATATTCAGGTCTTCAAAAATTTTGTAATCACTTTTTACTGCAAGATTCAGGTGCACAAATCAAGTTTCTAAATAAAAATAATTAGTTTAATTCTTTCCTATTCCCTTCTCTTTTCCAGAATGTTTTCAGTTACTGTGAACTTAATGGCATTGCAGTAACACGTGACTGTAGGATGGCCACAGACTGTCCTGTCAAACTCTCAGATTTCCAAATCAACATTACTGTACTTTAAATAAAATAATTGTGGTTCACAAGGACCTTGTTTATTTTCAATGGGAAGCTACTATTCCTTTTTCCTCCATTATTTTATCTCTCTAATGGCACAACAGTGTTTATGGAACGCAGGGGGAGTTAGCCAACTGGATACAGAACTGGCTTCATGGCAGGATGCACAAGGGGATGGTGGAAGGATCTTTTTCGGACTAGAGTATTGTAACTGGTGGCGTATCTCAAGGACTAGTGCTGGCCCATTGCTGTGCAGTTTATATCAAGGATTCAGATGAGAATGTACAATGCATCATTAGTAAATGCAGATTACACCTAAGTAGGTAGTATCGTTGATGGTCATCTAGTATTACAGTAGCATCTTGATCAGATGGGCAAGTGGGCTGAGGAATGACTAATGGAGTGTAATTTGGATAAGTGGTTGGTGTTGTATTTTGGGAAGTCAAAAATGGGTCATACCGTGTGGAAACAGGTCCCTTGGCCCAACTTGCCCACACCGACTAACATGCCCCATTTATATTAGTACCACCAGCCCAGGCTTGGCCTATAAACGCTCTAAACATATCCTATCCATGTACCTGTGCAAATGTCTCTTAAACATAATGATAGTACCTGCCTCAACTACCTATTCTGGCAGCTCATTCCATACACCCACTACCTTTTGTGTAAAAAAAGTTACCCCTCAGGTTCCCCCCACATCTTAAACCTATGTCCTCTTGTTCTCAATTCCCTTACTCTGGGCAAAAGACCCTGTGCATTAACCTGATCTATTTCTCTCATGGTGTAAAATCACCCTTCATCCTCCTGCGCTCCAAGGAATAAAGTCCTCGCCTGCTCAACCTCTCCCTGTACCTCAGGCCCTTGTGTCATAGCAACATCCTTGTAGACATCTTACCAGACTGACAACATCTTTCCTATAACAGTGACCAAAACTGAACACATTACTCTAAATGTCTTATACAACTGTAACATGACCTCCCAACTTCTACATTCAATACTCTGACTGATGGCCAATGTGCCAAAAATCTTCTTGACCACCCTATCCACTTGTGATGCCACTTTCAAGAAAGTTTGTACCTGCACTCCTAATTCTCTCAATTCTAAAGCACTCCCCAGAGCCCTGCCACGCGCTGTAATTCCTACCTTTGTTAAACTGCCCAAATACAACTTCTCTATAGTAAATTCCATCAACCATTCCTCAGCTGACCTGCCCAGCTGATCAAGATCCTGCTGCAATTTTTGATAATCATCTTCACTACAATACCACCCATTTTTATATTATCTGCAAACTTCCTAATCATGTGATGTACGTTCTCATCCAAATCACTGATATAGATGACAAACAGCATCAATATAATCATGTTTTCATGTGAAATAGATTATTTTATTCAGAAACGCCACTAGTCACAGGCCTCCAGTCCAAACAGTGACCTTTCACCATTAGCCTCTGCTTCCTTCCATAAGACAATTTTCTATCCATCCTTGGATCCTTTGAAATCTAACCTTCAAGAGCAGCACACCGTGTGGAATCTTGTCAAATGCCTTTGGCGAAATCCATATATATGTCTACAGCTCTGCATTCAACAACCTTTTTGGTGACATCTTCAAAAAACTCAATCAGATTTGTGAGACACGACCTCCCACGTACAAAACTATAGGAGAATCAAGAACGAGAGGGCAAGAGTTTAGATTGAGGGGAAAGATTTAATAGGATCTTGAGGGGCAACTTTTTCACACAGAAGGTGCTGGGAATGTGGAACGGGGTACCATTGGAGGTAGTTGAGGCAGGTATAACAACATTTAAAATACATTTACATTGAAAGGGAAGGTTTAGTGGGATATGGACCAAATGTGGGCCAATTGGAGTAGATTAGATGAGACATCTTGGTCGCCATGAACAAGATGAGCTGATCTCTGTTCTTTGACTGAACTTTGTTGGTGCCCTTTACATGGTGACTGCACACTGGTGTACTGTAAGCAAAACAAATAATTTCACTGTACCAAGTACACGTGACAATAAATCAATCAATCAATAACGGACGTGCAATAAATTTTGGTGATAGGCACAACACAGTAATGTTTTTAAAGATAATTTCTTTATATTGTGCTGGGTTAATTGGTCACTAAATTTCTCCTGGTGGGTTGGTAGTAGAATCCAGGGAGAGTTGATGGGAATGTGAGAGATTAAGTTACAGTCGGGTTGGTGTTAAAATTAATGAGTCAGCAGACAGTCAGTGGGCCAAAGGTTGCTCTTTGTCTCTGTGACTCTGAATTATAAAATAGTCTGAAAAACTTTAAATATACTCAGCTATGCCTGTACAATTTGTTGTATATTAAGGCATTTGTTTGGATTAATGTTATTCTTGGACTAGTTTATTCTCTTAAGTAAATGATCTCCTGTCTGCATTCTTGTTAAAGGCTGATACAATTAATAATCTCTCAAATCCATCTCAATGATGAGCTTAGCTGTTTTTAGTAGACCCTTTAAGGTCGAGACCCTTCTTCAGACTGATCCTAACCCTAATGTTTAGGGTTAAACCTAGGTTTAGACTGACCCTAAACCTAATGTTTAGGTTTAACCCTAGGCATGGCATAGTTGAGATCTTAGTGTATTAGTTTATTATTGTCAGGTGTACTAAGATACAGTCAAACCTTTATTTTGCATGCTATCCCTACATATCATTCTTGAGTACAATCAAACCTTCCCCCAGTACAACAGAGAATCAGAATACAGAATATAGTGTCAAAACTACTGAAAAAAGTGCAAGGGCCACAGAAGTAGATTGAGAAATTGGGAATGTCGCCTTAATCTTATGTAAGGTCTGTTCAATAGTCTGATAATAGCGGGAAAGAGGTTGTTCCGGATCTGATATGTGGTTTTAATCCTTTGCACCCCTGCCCTTTGGGAGTGGGGATGACCAGAGTGTGAATGATCCTTGATTATATTGCCGGTTATTACAAAGCAGTGTGAAGTGGGGATGGCTTGAATTCCTTCCTAGTTTATACTGTGGGGAAGTAGGAACTTTGAAATCGTTCTTAAAACATTTGTTAACTCACAATTTAATAAACAGAAGTTTGTTTTCTGAGCAAAACAATCTATTTGACATGAAAACATGTTCATACTGATGCAGGTTTGTATTTTCTCCAGTATGATGAAATGGTAATGTGGTGATTCTGGTGATGTAATATTAAATAAACATGATAACAATCTACTGAGCAATTTAACTTTCAACTATTTGATACAATCTATATTCTGTTTTATTAACTGAATAAAAAACACATTTGAACCAATCCCAAGGAGTGGATAAAGGCTTCAATTGACTGTTGAACATGTGACAAAATGTTGGGCAGTTTACTTGTGAACTGAACCTATTGCAAACAGTCAATTTAGTCTGAAGAAGGGTCTCGACCCGAAACGTCACCCATTCCTTCTCTCCCGAGATGCTGCCTGACCTGCTGAGTTACTCCAGCATTTTGTGAATAAATCTATTGCAAACAGTTACTCTTTTGTAATCCACGGGATATTTTATATAAGTGTAAATACATGGTGATTTTCATTTCTCGCATTTAGATTTGATGAAAATGAATTGCAGGAAAGTCACTACAATATGAATCTTGTTCAAGTGAGCAGCTACAGCAGTCACATTATCGTATGTGTGTGTGAAACTTCGCGAGCAGAATTCATTGGAATGTCTGCTGTGTAAATTCACAACCTGCACCACAGGCCCCGATCGTGAGAAAAGACAAGAGAACTGTTGTTTATAGAATAATTTTGAGACACTTCTAAGCTACAATAACATCTGAATTTACCCATAAAATCCAGTGCAGTTGTGAAAGAGAAGTTATATTGAACCATTTGAAGTGTTCAATGGAGCTGCTAGTTGATGTTTGGTCTTTTGTCTCTGTATAAAATATTTAATTGACCTGAGTAATGCAAATTAAATGACGATCTGTAAATTCTGCTTTTGCATTAAACAATTGCTAGTTCTGCAAAACCTGACACACATTGTATTAGTGTATCCGTACTACAGGAAATTATATTTCTATTTCTAAAATCCATTTGCACGCACCAGTATGTTTTTATTATAAAACAAACAGACTCATGGTATTGTGCTTGTACTAAATCAGTTGAAATATATTATAAACCCAATATATGCTCCTGTTCACTGCAAAGTTTTACATATATGAAGAAGGAATATACAAACCCTCGTATCAAATCTTCCAAATATCCTACTGGCATTTCTTTGTTCAAACATTTCCGGCTTGTTTGTTTTCCCCCTGACTCTCAGTCTCAACCCAAAACGTCACGTATTCCTTTTCTCCAGAGATGCTTTCCGACCCGCTGAGGTACTCCAGCTTTTTGTGTCTATGATTTATGATCTGCCTAACCCTAACACAGTCCTTAAACGCCCTTAATTTGACTAAACTGTTGGTCACTAAAAATCTCCTTGTGCAAACCAGCATTGATTACCATTTATTATTACTCCAGAACCAGGAGCCACAGTCTGACTTCCAGAACCAGGGGCCACTGTCTAATAATAAAGGGGAGGCCATTTAAAACTGAGGTGAGAAAAAACGTTTTCACCTTGTTGTGAATTTGTAGAATTCTCTACCACAGAAGGCAGTGGAGGCCAATTCACTGGATGAATTTAAAAGAGAGTTAGATAGAGCTCCAGGAGCTAGTGGAATCAAGGAATATGGGGCGAAGGCAGGCACAAGTTACTGATTGTGGATGATCAGCCATGATCACAATGAATGGCGGTGCTGGCTCGAAAGGCCAAATGGCCTCCTCCTGCACCTATTTTCTATGTTTCTATTATATCTCTGAATGTTGCAGTGTATGAAACCAATGAAAATTATTGGTGTATAACAATTGTTGATGATTTTGCAGCATATGTTTTAATCTCAAGTGAGAGAGTTGTAACACGTTACATTGAAAGCCTCACACTTTGACTCCATAAAACAATAGACCCCATCTGCCTGAGTTGTAAGATTCACTGCTTTCCAAGTAATGAGGAAACAAGTGATTTATTGATACAGGTTTTCTGCTGGAAATCTGCTTGGAGTTGCACCTTCATGCCAATTAAAACAAATATAAACATTAATTGTTAAATTGTGTTTTTATTGGTTTAGCATATGTGCATGGTTGGTACCCTGGAGAGTAATATTATTTGGAATTCCACATTCTTTGATTGAAATTGCCAGCTGTGGTCCATATAGCTGATCGTGTAACAGTGGGGTATGTGACACTGATACCAGGTACCATCACATCCCTGTAATATTTCTGTGTATTTGGACAAGGAGAGTGCACATAAGCAGGTACAGCGGTGTCAAGAATGTTTTATTGTCATTTGTCTCAAACCAGAACTAGCTGGTGCATTGGACTTTTCTTCGTTACTTACCCTCACCTTCCATCCGTGGAGAATATTAGACAATCTCAGAAAAATGACAAAATAAGGTATGTGAAGAGGAAAAAATAGTCAAGGCAAATGTGGGTCCCTTGAAGCCAGAGGCAGGGGAATTTATTATGGGGAACAAGGAAATGGCAGACGAGTTGAACTTTGGATCTGTCTTCATTAAGGAAGATACAAACAATCTCCCAGATGTTCTAGTGGCCAGAGATCCTAGGGTGACGGAGGAACTGGAGGAAATCCACAGTAGGCAGGAAAAAGTGTTGGGTAGACTGATGGGACTGAAGGCTGATAAATCCCCAGGGCCTGATGGTCTGCATCCCAGGGTACTTAAGGAAGGGGCCCTAGAAATTGTGGACGCATTGGTGATCATTTTCCAATGTTCTATAGGTTCAGGGTCAGTTCCTGTGGATTGGAGGGTAGCTAATGTTATCCCACTTTTTAAGAAAGGAGGGAGAGAGAAAATGGGAAATTATAGACCAGTTAGTCTGACATCAGTGGTGGGGAAGATGCTGGAGTCAATTATAAAAGATGAAATTGCGGAGCATTTGGATAGCAGTAACAGGATTGTTCCGAGTCAGCATGGATTTACGAAGGGGAAATCATGCTTGAATAATCTTCTGGAATTTTTTGAGGATGTAACTAGGAAAATTGACAGGGAGTGTGCCTCGACTTTCAGAAAGCCTTCGACAAGGTCCCACATAGGAGATTGGTGGTCAAAATTAGAGCGCATGGTATTGGAGGTAGGGTACTGACATGGATAGAAAATTGGTTGACAGACAGAAAGCAAAGAGTGGGTATAAATGGGTCCCTTTCAGAATGGCAGGCAGTGACTAGTGGGGTACCGCAAGGCTCGGTGCTGGGACCGCTGTTATTTACAATATACATCAATGACTTGGATGAAGGGATTAAAAGTACCATTAGCAAATTTGCAGATGATACAAAGCTGGGTGGCAGTGTGAACTGAGGAAGATGCTATGAGGTTGCAGGGTGACTTGGATCGGTTGTGTGAGTGGGTGGATGCATGGCAGATGCAGTTTAATGTGGATAAGTGTGAGGTTATCCACTTTGGTGGTAAGAATAGGAAGGCAGATTATTATCTGAATGGTGTCAAGTTAGGAAAAGGGGACGTACAACGAGGTCTGGGTGTCCTAGTGCATCGGTCAAGCATGCAGGTACAGCAGGCAGTGAAGAAAGCCAATGGGATGTTGGCCTTCTTAACAAGAGGAGTTGAGTATAGGAGCAAAGAGGTCCTTCTGCAGTTGTACAGGACCCCAGTGAGACTGCACCTGGAGTACTGTGTGCAGTTTTGGTCTCCAAATTTGAGGAAGGATATTCTTGCTATTGAGGGCGTGCAGCGTAGGTTTACTAGGGTAATTCCCGGAATGGCGGGACTGTCATATGTTGAAAGACTGGAGTGACTAGGCTCGTATACACTGGAATTTAGAAGGATGAGAGGGGATCTTATCGAAACATATGATTATTAAGGGGTTGGACACGTTGGAGGCAGGAAACATGTTCCCAATTTTGGGGGAGCCCAGAACCAGGGGGCCACAGTTTAAGAATAAGGGGTAGGCCATTTAGAAATGAGATGAGGAAATTCTTTTTCAGTCAGAGAGTTGTGAATCTGTGGAATTCTCTGCCTCAGAAGGCAGTGGAGGCCAATTCTCTGAATGCATTCAAGAGAGAGTTAGAGCTCTTAAGGACAGCGGAGTGAGGGGGTATGGGGAGAAGGCAGGAACGGGGTACTAATTGAGAATGATCAGCCATGATCCCATTGAATGGCAGTGCTGGCTCGAAGGGCCGAATGGCCTACTCCTGCACCTATTGTCTATAACAACATAAGATAGACACAAAAAGCTGAAGTAACTCGGGACAGGCAGCATCTCTGGAGAGAAGGAATGGGTGATGTTTCGGTAAGACACCTGGCAGCCAATTTATTGTCTCAAGCAGCAGATTTTGGGAGACCTGAATTAAATATAAGTACACAACAGTTTATGCTAGCTGTTGGGATTAGTATTTTAGGAACTAAACACTGGGGGAACAGGTAGCTAAAGGCCACTTGCCCTGGACCAGTGACAAAAACACCATGGAAACTCACTTGTCCTTATCCCAATAACCAGTGATATTATCTTTCCATCTCAAGGAGAGAGTTGATGAGTAGCAATTTTGAGAGAGAAGGCATTTTTGATAAATTGGTCGGAGAATGG
Source organism: Rhinoraja longicauda (assembly GCF_053455715.1). NCBI lineage: Eukaryota > Metazoa > Chordata > Chondrichthyes > Rajiformes > Arhynchobatidae > Rhinoraja > Rhinoraja longicauda. Next base: position 242,250 of record NC_135978.1, read on the forward strand.
AGAGAAAGCTGTGTGTTGATTGAACAAACTATTTCAAATGAAGGTGGAATATTTGAAAAGCAGGCGATGGCCACAAAAAGCTGGTGTACCTCAGTGCGTCAGACAGCATCTCTGGAGAAAAGGAATAGGTGATGTTTCGGGTTGAGATCCTTCTTGAGACAGAATCAGGGGAAAGGGAAATGAGAGATATAGACAGTGATGTAGAGATAAAGAACAAACAAATGAAAGATATGAAAAGGATTAACGATGATAAAGGAAACATGCCATTGGTCGCTGTGGCCTAGGTGAAAAGGAGTTAGACAATGAGACTCAACAAGACGACTGAACCTAGTACAATGACTTGAGTGGGGGACAGAGAGGGGAAGCAATTGTTACTTAAAGTTGTAGAAATCAATAGCTGCGTAAGAAATATGAGGTGCTGTTCCTCCAATTTGCGTTTGTCCTCACTCTGACAATGGAGGAGGCCCAGGACAAAGGTCAGTGTGGGAATGGGCACTATTTACCCCAATTTCTCATTTCATAGAAGAATCCCGATCTGAAACATCACCTATCCATGTCCTCCAGACACACTGCCTGACCCACTGAGTTACGGAGGTGGAAAGACAGGCAGTAAGGGGTGAGCTGAGGGAAGGAAGTCAAAGGAAGGTGGTACAAGTATGTGGATGCCCGCGACTGATCGTCAGATTGTGTTGGTTCATGCTGTGTGGTGAAGGTGTCACCACCAGAGCTCGGTGTGGCTCAGTCGAGCAACTGGCTCCAAGCACCGATACTCATCAAATTGGACAAATATTTGAATTTTATATAAAAACACCTTTTATTTCATTTTGTTGTTGATAAAGCTCTTCATACATTGCAATTTCCATTGAAGAAAACCATTTACAAGCAGTGCCAGAGATAACGGACTCTGTTACAACATTCTTGTTGGGGCTGGACGACATTTGCCAACGGTGCCACCTGATGCATCATTGCCTCCTGTCCCAGGTCAGTTTGATGACTTGCATGCCCAGGAAAATTCAACAAGTTCCTTGGAGGTCAGAAAGTGCATGGATGATGAGCCATGAATCCCATCACGGAGCAGAGACCAAGCCTGAACCTGTAAACCCCAGAAGATAAACACACATCACTGAGAAATACCACATACTCACTGGGAAGCCAAATGCAAACAAGTCTTCATTGGAACAAAATGTTTAAAATCAATGTCACAAAAAAACCTGTTCATTGATTCACTCCAGCACATTTTACTCTTTAAATTTGTGCTTTAAAAAAAATAGCAGCACTGTTCAACGTTTCACCGATTCAACAGACAAGCTCATCTCTGCTCGCGTTTGACCAGAGTCCTCATTAGAAGGTAGGTAGCACACAGGACAGAACGACAATGTAGCAGTGCAAATCGAATCATTACATTTACAGTTTAGGTCTTGTTTAAAATGAACTGAGCTGCAATCTGCCCAAGTCCATACCATTGCAGCAACTATCAGGTGGAGAAACAGAGGCTGGTTCAAGCATTACTGGGCCAGCCAAACTCCACTCTAAAGCCTATTGTCTAAGTGCCACTTCAAGCCAGTATCAGAAAGATCAATATCTTCCTGCATGTCCATTAAAAGGGACACCATTAAAAACATTAAAGATAAAATAATTAGGATTAATTTTAGAAATGTTTAAAAATTATTTCCATGACCGAGCTTTCAGGTTCGCCTGGGCTGAACAGATTTACAATATCCCAGGGAAACAGAACATTGAAGCTTGATCCATTTACAACAGATTCAGCTTAAACTACAAGTTAGTATTTGCCATCAGATTTACAAATCTTATGGGAGACATTAATGTTTTATTATTGTGTTCTGGAAGATTAGTTCCTCAACATATGTTAAATGCCCCAAAAGGGGGTGAGGTTCCTGGTTTCCTTTTCGTAAATGTCTGCGATCACCCCGATAGGGGACTGCACCATTTTCACACTGTTCTTGCCAAAGAGTTTCCGCTCATACTCAATGAGCTGCCTCCAGAAGCCCATGTTGGGCCGGATGATGGGCCGACGAGATTTGACCCAGTTGTGAGCCTCCAGCAGGGAGATCTTGTGGAACTTCATCAGGTACGCAATACAGAGGGAGGCGGATCTGCTGACTCCAGCAACGCAATGCACCAAAGCTGATCCATGCTTCTTGCTGATGCTGTGGATCTTGTCGGCAATGCTGTCGAAGTAGAGGGAGAGTGGGGCATGGGGCAGGTCAGCCACAGGCACCTTGACATACTCCACCTCAGGCCAGTTGGCATTGGGGATCTCCATGGTGGCATTGATGATGCAGGTGATGCCCTTGGACAGGACCAGGTTGCGGTTGGCAGCTGCATTCCCACTGCTGAGGTAGAGGAAGGGGGTGATCTGTGCAATCCCGCCCAGCACCCCTCCAGTCACCAGCCGGGGCTTGGAGGAGGGACCAGGCGGGGTGCGGTGAAAGAAGCTTTGACCGCGGGAACTCATTGAAGTGTTGCCCCAGGAACTTAAACTGCAATCAGGCTTCCTGCCAGCAAATATTACTGGACCTGAAAAACAGTGAGAGAACATGATTACAGAGAAGCAACTGGTCACTCTGACAGCATTGAAAACATACCCAACCCAACCCAACCCAACCAACCAAGTGCACTATCTTTTTAACGCACTTGTACCATACAAAGATTGTGTATGTACTTGTAATACTTTTACTGAACTGCATGCAAAAAAGGAATTTCACTGTACCTCACAGTACAGGTGACAAAAAGTACCATTGAATTTTGGATCTGTCTGGAATTTCATCGAATAGACTTTCAACTAAGACAATTGTGGCAATACCTGGTCAAGGCACTTTTATTCACATTGTTACTTTAAACTAGGAAACCATCCACAGAACTTCACTGGAACAAAGCCAAGATACGCAAGAAACAAGTGAGCCACATCAGATGACCAAACACCTGGGAAAGTTGGTGCTGATGCAGAAACAAGAATGGAGATTTGTCAAGTCCCAAAGTACAATGCAATGGCAGGAATGAAAAGGAAGCTCCAAATGTAAAAATAAAGAAACCCTGAACCCAGCCGAGAACGTGGCTCAGGAGTTGTGGGTCAGTGAGAGCGTGGCCAGGGTGGTGTGGGTCAGTGAGAGTGTGGCCAGGGTGGTGTGGGTCAGTGAGAGTGTGGCCAGAGTGGTGTGGGTCAGTGAGAGTGTGGCTCAGGAGTTGTGGGTCAGTGAGAGCGTGGCCAGGGTGGTGTGGGTCAGTGAGAGTGTGGCCAGAGTGGTGTGGGTCAGTGAGAGTGTGGCCAGGGTGGTGTGGGTCAGTGAGAGTGTGGCCAGGGTGGTGTGGGTCAGTGAGAGTGTGGCCAGGGTGGTGTGGGTCAGTGAGAGTGTGGCCAGGGTGGTGTGGGTCAGTGAGAGTGTGGCCAGGGTGGTGTGGGTCAGTGATGATGCTGGCTGCCTTTTTGAGGCAGCGCCTCCTGTAGATCCCTTTGATGGTGGAGGTCAGCACCTGTGTTGGACTGGACAGTGTCCACCACTCTTTCTAATCTCTTTCATTCCCAGGCATTCAAATTACCAAACCAGGCCATGATGCAATCAGTCAATATGCTCCAACCGTACACTTGTAGTAGTTCAAGAGTGTATCTGCATACAAAATCTTCAAATTTGAGCAATGTTGATGGTCCAAAGCGACCCAAATTGTGCTGGTGCATAAAGCACTCCAAACCAACCAGCTGGTGCAACAAGTAATCAATAAAAAGGTGACTGGTGCCTTTATATGAGATTTGGTTAACAGGAGTTCAACTTCAATTGCATGGTGCTTTAGTTATGCTGTCGCAGGGATATTGTAGAGCTACAGTCCCCAAGAATGTGCTTGCTAAGGGAAGAGTGCAATACATTCACCAGATTAGTTCCCCAAATGACAGGGTTTTTGAAGACCAGACCTGTATTATCCAAGGTTTAAGGAATGAGAATGGTCTCACCAAAACTTAAAGGACTCAATTGGTTGGAGTCTATGGTGGGTAGTGTCAGAAAAGGGAGCAAGCTGTTTGAGGGGAGAAATATCTTCAGAGATGGTGAATCTTTTGAATTTTGTGGAGGACTATGCAAACACTGGTATTGAACATGGCAGCAGTTGTTACAAAAAGGTAAAAGAACAAAGTGTGGAAACATGAAAGGGCTTGCACAGACTTGCCACTGATTCAGACACAGGGGGTCAGGCAGCATGAGTGGAGGGCCACAGCCAAGAGCAGGGGCCACAGCCAAGAGCAGGGGCCACAGCCAAGAGCAGGGGCCACAGCCAAGAGCAGGGGCCACAGATGCTGATGTCCAATTTTGATTCAATTCAACAGTGGATTTGGTCCAAAACACCACGTTTTTTGTTTGTTCTTCCTGCAGATATTAACATACATGTAACATACATACATGCTTTATTACCCATTCAGAAGCCTCTCTGTAACATTTAACTTCTCCTGAACTAACAGTCATTGGAAGAATTCACCCGTGTAATGGGTGAACATTACTCTAGTAATGTCACCACTCTGGTAATACATACATACACAGCACAGCACCAGGCTCTTCGGCCCATGTGCTGACCATGATGATGAGACCAACACTTATCTACCTGCACATAATCCATATCCATGCGCCTATCCAAACGTCCCTTAAATGCCTTAATCTCTGCGGCAGCCATCACTTTCCAGACCCCCCACCACCCTCTATGTAAAAAACTTATCACTTTCCAGACCCCACCCGCACATTTCCTTTAAACTTTGCCCCTCTCACCTTAAAACTATAGCCTCTAGAATTTGATTTTTCAGTTGTATAATGATTTTGACTGTCTACCCGATCCATACCCCACATCATTTTATATACTTAGTCACACTGCGTGAAAACAGCCAACTTGCCCACACCGACCAACATGTCCCATCTACACTAGCCCCACCTGCCTGCGTTTGGCCCATATCCTTCTAACCTGTCCTATCCATGTACTCATCTAAATGTTTCTTAAACGTTGCGATAGTACCTGTCTCACGTACCTCCTGCGGCAGCTCATTCCATATACCAACCACCCTTTTTGTAAAAAAGTTACCCCTCAGGTTCCCATTACATTTTTCCCCTCTCATCTTAAACCTATGTCCTCTGATTCTCAATTTCCCTACTCTAGTCAAACGACTCTGTCCATTTACCCGATCTATTCCTCTCATGATTTTATACATCTCTAAGATCGCTCCTCATCCTCCTGCGCTCCACAAGGAATAAAGCTCCAGCCTACTCAACCATTCCCAGTAGTTCCTGGAGTCCTGGCAACATCCTTGTAAATCTTCTCTGAACCCTTTCAAGCTTGTCAAAATCATTCCTATAACATGGTGCCTAGAACTAACACAATACTCACTAATATCTTATTCAACTGTAACAGGACCTCCAAACTTCTATACTAAATAGGCTGATGATGGCCAACGTGCTGAAAGTCTTCATTACCACCTATCCACCTGTGACACCACTTTCAAGGGACTGTGCACCTGCACTCCTAGATCCTTCTGCTCCATCGCACTCCCCACTCTACCATTCACTGTGTAAGCCCTGCCCATGTTAGGCTTCTATCGGGTCTCCCAACAACTCCGACGTTCCAGAGAAAACAACCCATCCGTCCAACCTCTCCCTGTAGCGAATACCACCCAATCCAAGCATCATTCTGGTAAATCTCTGCGCCTTTTCCAAAGCCTCTACATACTTTATGTTATGGGGAAACCAGAACTGTTCACAATACTTCAAATGTAGCCACAGTAAAGTGCTTTAAAGGTGCATCTTGACTTCCTTACTCAAGTCAAGTCAAATTTATTTGTCACATACACACACACACGATGTGCAGTGAAATGAAAGTGGCAATGCCTGCGGGTCGTGCACAAAAAAGAATTACAGTTACAGCATATAAATAAAGTTAATAAGTTACTATTAGTGTCGACAAAAATTTAGTCTCTGGGGTTATAAAAGTTGACAGTCCTGATGGCCTGTGGGAAGAAGCTCCGTCTCATCCTCTCCGTTTTCACAGCGTGACAGCGGAGGCGTTTGCCTGATCGTAGCATCTGGAACAGTCCGTTACTGGGGTGGCAGGGGTCCCTCATGATCTTGCTTGCTCTGGATCTGCACCTCCTGATGTATAGGTCCTGCAGGGGGACGAGTGTAGTTCCCATGGTGCGTTCTGCCGAACGCACTACTCTCTGCAGGGCCATCCTGTCCTGGGCAGAGCTGTTCCCAAACCAGACTGTAATGTTGCCGGACAGGATGCTCTCTACAGCCCCAGAGTAGAAGCAATGAAGGATCTTCAGAGACACTCTGAATTTCCTCAGTTGTCTAAGGTGGTAAAGGCGCTGCTTAGCCTTACCCACCAGTGCGGCAATGTGCGTTGCCCACGTCAGATCCTCTGCGATGCGGACTCCCAAGTATTTAAAACTGCTCACCCTATCCACAATCGACCCATTTATCTCCAGTGGTGTGTACGTCCTTGGACGTTTAGCCCTTCTGAAGTCCACAATCAGCTCCTTTGTTTTAGTGACATTCAAGAGGAGACTATTGTCCTGACACCAGAGTGCCAAATCAGCCACCTCCTCCCGGTAGGCCTTCTCATCGTTGTTGGAGATCCGGCCCACCACCACAGTGTCATCAGCAAACTTGATGATGGAGTTTGAGCTGAACCTGGCCCCACAGTCATGTGTGTACAGGGAGTACAGTAGGGGGCTAAGGACGCAGCCCTGGGGGGATCCTATGTTCAGGGTGAGGGAGCTAGATGTGTGTTCCCCCATCCTGACCATTTGGGGCCTGGCAGTGAGAAAGTCCAGGACCCAGGCACACAGAGGGGTGCTAAGCCCCAGTTCCAGCAGCTTCTCAACCAGTCTGATGGGGACTATTGTGTTGAATGCTGAACTAAAGTCAATGAACAGCATCCTCACATAGCCCCCCTGGCTGTCCAGATGAGAGAGAGCGGTGTGTAGAACCTGGGAGACCGCATCATCCGTGGACCCGTTCGGACGGTATGCGAACTGTAGTGGGTCCATGTTGCGAGGAAGGAGGGCGCAGATGTGCTTCTTGACTAGCCTCTCGAAGCATTTCATGACAACTTATACTGAATGAAACCAAGGATGCCTTCTTCACCACTCTCTCTACTGGTGTTACCGCTTTTCTGGAGAAAAGGAATCGGTGATGTTCCGTCACCTTAATTAAACACTTTAATTCCCCTCCCATTCCCACACTGACCTTTCTGTCCCCGGTCTCCTCCACTGTCAGAGTGAGGCAAAACGCAAATTGGAGGAACAGCACCTCGTATTTCACGTGGGCTGCTCACAAACCCAGTGGTATGAATATTGACTTCTCTAACTACAAGTAACCCTTGCCACCCTCTCTCTTTCCATCCCTCCCCCACCCTAATCATTGTACTAGTTTCAAAGTCGGCTTGTTGAGTCTCGTTGTTTGTAACTCCTTTTCACCTAGACCTCAGCTAACAATGGGCTGTTTCCTCTATCATTGCTACTTTTCTGCATATCTTTCATTCATTTGTTCTATAATCTCTCTATGTCACCGTCTATATCTCTCATTTCCCATTCCCCTAACTCTCAGACTGAAGAAGGGTCTCAACCCAAAACGTCACCTTTTCCTTTCTCCAGAGATGTGGTGTGACCCGCTGAGTTACTCCAGCTTCTTGTGTCTATCCACCAATAATCAGCAGTTATCCACAAAGAACAGAGTCAGGAGCAGCCGGTCCCAGATCCTTCAATCGTTTCTCAGTGTACAATAGCGAAGACCCAAGTTTAAATATCTTCAATTTCTCAGCACATCTAATCTTATCTGATAAAAGGCACTGCAAAAATAAGAGAGACTATTCATCTTGTGCAGTGGTGGTTGGTGGCAATGAATACTACCCTTAGCTGCTGCATAACGTCACTGGCCACGAATGGCATCCAGCACATTCTGCACAATTTATTCACATGCAGTAGCAGAGCTTTGCCCATGTGTAACACACACCAGATGTCTGTCTCTCCACAGGCTGTGAAACCCTAGCAACATGTCACATATAGCTCCTCAATCAACTCAAACCAGAGCCCACGCTGTGATCACACACACTCTCTGCTTCAGAGGATTCAAAACCCATACACCGAGTGCTCAGAAAAAATGTAAAAGGCAAGAGTAGACACCCTCTCACCGTGTCACCCCAGTATCCACCCAGCGCTGGGCCAAGGGTCACTAACAGCACAATAAGTTCGAGAGCAAACATTGTAGCCCAGGGTACGGCTACTGTGAAAAGTCAGCCCATGGTAACGCCGCTGGACATATCAAACTCTAGTGACGTATCAAAATTCCCCCGCTCTTTAAATACTTCCTCACAAATCGAACATCTGTCCCGGCAACAAAATTTCAGAATGGATTCTGCAGAGATATTACTATCCAACAAAAATAATCATTTCATTGCTACACCACCCATCTATAAAACACAAACATTTGTGTTGGTTAATTGTGGGAACTTGTAGGGTGAAAACTCGACACCATTACAGCAGAAAGGTGAGCTTCCAGCTCCACTCACCAACACAGGTCCCTGAACCTACAGCAATGAACCCCTCCACTGAACCCCCTCTGCTGGTACCCCCAACTCTACTCACCAGCACTAATCATGAACCCCGTCTGCCGAACAGCCTCCGCTGGTCCCCCCAGCACAGGTCCCTTAACCCCCTCCACCGAACCTCCGCCAGAACCCCTTCGCCTTACATATAAAATTATTAAGGGGAGACGCAGGAAAAATGTTTCCTATGTTGGGGTCATAGTCTAAGAATAAGGGGTCGGCCATTTAGGACTGAGATGAGGAAAAACGTTTTCACCCAGAGAGTTGTGAATCTGTGGAATTCTCTGCCACAGAAGGCAGTGGAGGACAAATCACTGGATGTTTTCAAGAGAGAGTTAGATTTAGCTCTTAGTGCTAACGGAGTCAAGGGATATGGGGAGAAAGCAGGAACGGGATATAGATTTAAGATGATCAGCCATGATCGTATTGAATGGTGGTGTTGGCTCGAAGGGCCGAATGGCCTCCTCCTGCACCTATTTTTCTATGTTTCTACTCACCAACACAGACCCCTAAACCTGCAGCAATGAACCCCTCCACCGAACCGCCTCTGCTGGTCCCCCCAGCTTTACTCACCAGCACAGGTCCCTGAACCTGCAGCACAGCTGCTGAGCCATCGTTGTCAATGTGACTGGGCTGAGATATCAGGTTGTCAATGTGACTGGGCTGATATATCCACCACCACACCAACAATGCTGCTGACAAAACATACACACGTTCTCAGCAGAAGAGCTGCTCCAGTCATTGTTTCCGTGATTCCAAAATCTAGAGTGTCATAATCAAGGGCGGCACGGTGGCGCAGCGGTAGAGTTGCTGCCTTACAGCGAATGCAGCGCCGGAGACTCAGGTTCGATCCTGACTACGGGCGCCGTCTGTACGGAATTTGTATGTTCTCCCCGTGACCTGCGTGGGTTTTCTCCGAGATCTTCGGTTTCCTCCCACACCCCCAAAGACGTGCAAGTATGTAGGTTAATTGACTGGGTAAATGTAAAAATTGTCCCTAGTGTGTGTAGGATAGTGTTAATGTGCGGGGATCGCTGGGCGGCGCGGACTCGGTGGGCCGAAGGGCCTGTTTCGGCGCTGTATCTCTAAATCTAAATCTACAGTATTTGTAGAGAGGAAAAATAAATGTACTGGCTGCATGGTTGCAATATGGGTCACATCCATTTGACCAAGGAAAGTAAAAGTCACTAAACACATCCAAATGCTGCTTTACGTAGACAGCAACAATCCCCAGTGATCCATGTCCAAATGTAGAGAAAGAGGCGAATAATAATAAGGATAATATAAGAAGAAGAATAATGAAGATAATATAAGAAGAAGAATCAATGCCAGCTTCCTCACAAGTGCTGTAATGTTGCGTGTTGTTCTAGGGGACCAGGTGAGTTGCGACACTGTGCCACTAAAACACACTTCCTGCAGCAGTGCAGCCTTTACCTTTCTGAACTTGGTGTCAGAAATCACATCGGTGTCTGTATTTAGAAAACAGTCAAAGTAAGAGCTGGAGATGGCACATCCAGTCTGCTAGATCACGGCAGAAGTGTAGTGCCCAGGACACATCATTCCAGCTGCCAGCACAGGTTCGCCCCCTGCAATGATCTCCTGAAGCTAGTCTGAGATTAAACAAGTTGCAATGACAGGTGTGGCTCCACTTTGAACTGGTAACATCCAGTAAAGCCACTGACCAAGTAACACACAGGCAAATTAGAAGCATTGATGTGATTCATTGTCACTCTAATGAACAAGATGCCACTTTGGCATTGCTACTTGGGTTCAGTTGGGGGCGAGTGCAGTGGAGACAATAAGACTGTGAGCCTACAACACATCGTTTCTGGCAATGAACACAACTCCAGAATTAGCCGTGCCTCTAAATAAGCCTCTCAGTATAGATATAGAGGAAAACTGTCCAATTATGTCCTGTTCATGAAATCCAGGACTAATCTAAATCCTGACCTTCAGTCCATTCCATGGGCAGAATGTGTGGGCATGTTGCCACCAGGCAGTCACTGCCCGCCCCCCCCCCCCCCCCCCCCCCACAGTAAACATCACTCAATCTGCACCCTCTGCTCAAAAACCCCAGGGCAGCACGGAGCAAACCAGTCATGAACACACAACCGTGATTACACTGTGTACGTACCAATATGATCATGGCTGATCATTCACAATCAGTACCCCGTTCCTGCCTTCTCCCCATACCCTCTGACTCCGCTATCATTAAGAGCTCTATCTAGCTCTCCCTTGAAAACATCCAGATAATTGGCCTCCACTGCCTTCTGAGGCAGAGAATTCCACAGATTCACAACTCTCTGACTGAAAAAGATTTTCCTCATCTCCGTTCTAAATGGCCTACCCCTTATTCTTAAACTGTGGCCCCTGGTACTGGACTCCCCCAACATTGGGAACATGTTTCCTGCCTCTAATGTGTCAAACCCCTTAATAATCTTATATGTTTCAATAAGATTTCCCTCTCATCCTTCTAAATTCCAATGTATACAAGCCTAGTCGCTCCAGTCTTTCAACATACGACAGTCCCGCCATTCCGGGAATTAACCTAGTAAACCTACGCTGCACGCCCTCAATAGCAAGAATATCCTTCCTCAAATTTGGAGACCAAAACTGCACACAGTACTCCAGGTGCGGTCTCACCAGGGCCCGGTACAACTGCAGAAGGACCTCTTTGCTCCTATACTCAACTCCTCTTGTTATGAAGGCCAACATTCCATTAGCTTTCTTCACTGCCTGCTGTACCTGCATGCTTCCTTTAAATGACTGACGAACAAGGACACCCAGATCTCTTTGTACTTCCCCATTTCCTAATTTGACACCATTCAGATAATAATCTGCCTTTCTGTGGGGGGTGGGGGGCCTAGACACTGAGGCGATGTTCACCCAGAACTATTCTCATTGGAAGAAGCTGGCAAGACCAACAACCAACAGATGGATTTACAAACAGAACGCCCAAGAGGCCATTCGGCCCATCGTGTCCTTGCCCCCCCCCCCCCCCCCCACTTTCAGAGCCAGACCAACCCCGCAGCCCCCACTCGCACCCCCTCAACCGCACCCCCACTCCCCGTCACACAGCCGCTCCGCTCTCGCCAGACCAACGTCGCCCCGGCAACAACTCACAACAATCACAGCGCGGATTCACCCCTCCCCCCCCCCCCCCCCCGGCATCTCCTCAACCCCCACTCCCCGAATCCCAGCGCTGCCGCCCCACGTCTACACCCCCCCCCCCAACTACACCCCACAACCCCTCCCCCCCCCCAACTACACCCCCCAACTACACCCCACAACCCCTCCCCCCCCCCCCAACTACACCCCACAACCCCTCCCCCCCCCCCAACTACACCCCACAACCCCTCCCCCCCCCCCAACTACACCCCACAACCCCTCCCCCCCCCCCCCCCCCGGCATCTCCTCAACCCCCACTCCCCGAATCCCAGCGCTGCCGCCCCACGTCTACACCCCCCCCCCCCCCAACTACACCCCACAACCCCTCCCCCCCCCCCAACTACACCCCACAACCCCTCCCCCCCCCCAACTACACCCCACAACCCCTCCCCCCCCCCCAACTACACCCCACAACCCCTCCCCCCCCCCCAACTACACCCCACAACCCCTCCCCCCCCCCCAACTACACCCCCCAACCCCTCCCCCCCCCCCCAACTACACCCCCCAACCCCTCCCCCCCCCCCCAACTACACCCCACAACCCCTCCCCCCCCCCAACTACACCCCACAACCCCTCCCCCCCCCCCCAACTACACCCCACAACCCCTCCCCCCCCACGGGACCTTCTGTAGTCGGGTGTCTCCCAGCGCCGGGTTTACATGTTTTACATTAAAAAGCGACGCTAAATAATCGCATTAAATAACATCAAAGCGCCGCCCCCCCACACGTGCCGACCTCGTTCCCCCCCACACGTGCCGACCGCCCCCCCCCACACGTGCCGACCGCCCCCCCCCTTACCAGTGCCGGTGCCCCCCCCATCTCCATCTCTCTCTCTCTCCGGCTGAAGCCGCCGTCGTCGCCGCCGCTTTTCCCGACGCGGATCCCGGCCCCGCCTCCCGGCTGTTCCACTTAAAGGCGCCGCCCCGTCACCGACATCACAGACACAGGAGGCCACTCGGCCCTTCGAGCCTGTACGCACCGCCATCACTGTGATCACGGCTGATCATCCACCATCCCTTATCCCGCCTTCTCTCTCCAACCCTGACTCCGTTAGAAAAGCTAAATGACTCTTTTACTCAAACCCTCTCGCGTTGAAGCCCAACGTGCCATTTGTGTTCTTCACCGCCTGCTGCACCTGCACCTGCACCGCCTGCTGCACCTTCACCGCCTGCTGCACCTTCACCGCCTGCTGCGCCTGCTGCACCTTCACCGCCTGCTGCACCTGCACCGCCTGCTGCACCTTCACCGCCTGCTGCACCTTCACCGCCTGCTGCACCTTCACCGCCTGCTGCACCTGCTGCACCTTCACCGCCTGCTGCACCTGCACCGCCTGCTGCACCTTCACCGCCTGCTGCACCTTCACCGCCTGCTGCACCTGCTGCACCTTCACCGCCTGCTGTACCTGCACGCTTACTTTCAGTGTGTAGGAAAGAATTGCAGACGCTGGTTTTAAGTTGAAGGTAGACACAAAATGCTGGAGTAACTCAGTGGGACAGGAGCATCTCTGGCAGAAAGAATGGGTGACGTTTCTGGTCGAGACCCTTCAGTCTGAAGAAGGGTCTCAACCCAAAACGTCACCCATTCTTCCTCTCCAGAGATGCTGCCTGTCCCATTGAGTTACTCCAGCATTTTATGCTTACTTTCAGTCACTGATGTATGTACAAGGACACCCACATCTCGTTGCACCTCCCCATTTCCCAATCTGACACCATTCAAATATAAGAAAATAACTGCAGATGCTGGTACAAATCGAAGGTATTTATTCACAAAATGCTGGAGTAACTCAGCAGGTCAGGCAGCATCTCGGGACAGAAGGAATGGACGACGTTTCTGGTCGAGACCCTTCTTCAGACTGATGTCAGGTGGGCGGGACAAAGGAAGGATATAGGTGGAGACAGGAAGATAGAGGGAGATCTGGGAAGGGGGAGGGGAAGAGAGGGACAGAGGAACTATCTAAAGTTGGAGAAGTCAATGTTCATACCACTGGGCTGCAAGCTGCCCAGGCGAAATATGAGGTGCTGTTCCTCCAATTTCCGGTGGGCCTCACTATGGCACTGGAGGAGGCCCATGACAGAAAGGTCAGAGTGGGAGGGGGAGTTGAAGTGCTCAGCCACCGGGAGATCAGTTTGGTCAATGCGGACCGAGCGCAGGTGTCGAGCGAAGCGATCGCCGAGCCTGCGCTTGGTTTCGCCGATGTAAATAAGTTGACATCTAGAGCAGCGGATGCAATAGATGAGGTTGGAGGAGGTGCAGGTGAACCTTTGTCTCACCATTCAAATAATAATCTGCCTTCTTGTTCTTGCCACCAAAGTGGATAACCGCATTTATCCACATGATACTGCATCTGCCACTAGCCCAACCTATCCATGTCACCCTGCAGCCTCATAGCATCCTCATCGCAGCTCACACTGCCACCCAGCTTTGGTGCCACCCATCCGTAAATCTGGAGATGTTACATTTAATTCCTTCGTCTAAATCGTTAATACATATTGGAAATAACTGGGGCGCCAGCACTGAGCCTTACAACACTAGTAACTGCCTGCGATTCTGAAAATGACCTGTTAATTCCCACTCTTTGCTTCCTGTCTGCCAACCAGTTCTCTATCCATGTCAATACCTTACCCCCAATATCATGTGCTCTAATTTTGCACACTAATCTCTTGTGTGAGACCTTGTCAAAGGCTTTTTGAAAGTTCAGATACACCACATCCACTGGCTCTCTCTTATCCATTCTACTTGTTGCATCCTCAAAAAACTCCAGAAGATGAGTCTAGCATTTCCCCTTCATAAATCCATGCTGACTTTGACCGATCCCATCACTGCTTTCCAAATGGGCTGCTATTACATCTTTAACAATCGACTCAAGCTAATGGAATGTTGGCCTTCATAACAAGAGGAATTGAGAATAGGAGTAAAGAGGTCCTTCTGCAGTTGTAAAGGGGCCCCAGTGAGACCACACCTGGAATATTGTGTGCAGTTTTGGTCTCCAAATTTGAGGAAGGACATTCTTACTATTGAGGGAGTGCAGCATAGGTTCACGAGGTTAATTCCCAGAATGGCGGGACCGTCGTATGTCGAGAGACTGAAGCGACTATGCTTGTATACTTTGGAATTTAGAAGGATGAGAGGGGATCTTATTGAAACATACAAGATTATTAAGGGATCGGACACATTAGAGGCAGGAAACATGTTCCCAATGTTGGGGGAGTCCTGAACCAGGGGCCACAGTTTAAGAATAAAGGGTAGGCCATTTAGAACGGAGATGAGGAAAAACTTTTTCACTCAAGAGCATTGTGAAGCTGTGGAACTCTCTGGCTCAGAAGGCAGTGGAGGCCAATTCCCTGGATGCTTTCAAGAGTTAGATAGAGCTCTTAATGATAGCGGAGTCAAGAGATATGGGGAGAGGGCAGGAACGGGTAGATTGTGGATGATCAGCCATGATCACTGTGAATGGCGGTGCTGGCTCAAAGGGCCGAATAGCCTACTCATGCACCTACTGTCTATTGTCTTCCCCACTACCGATGTCAGGCTAACTAATCTATAATTCCGTTTTCTCTCTCACTCCTTTCTTAAAAACTGGGGTTACATTACCCTCCAGTCCACATGAACTGATCCAGAGTCTATAGAACTGAACCTCTGAACCACCGGGACCGTAAACTATCGGGACCCACAGCACCAGAGACCCGGGCTCCATTCTTTCTACGGGTGCTGTGTGTACAGAGTTTGCACATTCTCCCCTAGACCGTGTGGGTTTCCTTCTCCGGTTTCGTCCCACATTCCAAAGACGTGCAGGTTTGTAGGTTAATTCTGTAAATTGCCCCTAGTGTGTAGGGAGTGGATGGAAAAGTGGGATAACATAGAACTAGAGTGAATGGGTGATCGATGGTCGGCGTGGACTTGGTGGGCCGAAGGGCCTGTTTCCATGCTGTATCTTTAAATCAATTACCTTTCAGTTTTGGAGCAACAAGGAAAGGCAGAGCACACAATGGTCCAATGTTGGTTGTGGAAGAGTTGATAACGTATGGATACAAGGATACGAACAGTGGAACTAGCGGGACGACGAGGGTGGGGGAGGGATGGAGAGAGAGGGGATGCAAGGGTTACTTGAAGTTAGAGAAATCAATATTCATACCGCTGGGATGTAAACTGGCCAAGCGAAGAGGTGAGGTGCTGTTCCTCCAATTTGCACTGCGCCTCAGTGGAGGAGGCTCAGGACAGAAGGTACAGCACAGCAATGTTAAACTTTCCCCTGCTCACCACGGCAGCATCAAGCCTTCCCCTGCTCACCACAGTGGTGTCATGCTCACCACAGTGTCGTGGTCCTTCCTGGTTGTCCAGACTCGTCTCAGGTTCTATGGATTTCTGTTTCTTCAGCTGTGACAATTCCCACCAACGTTCTGTGGGAAACATTTGTGACTTGCTACCCAGAGTGGCGGGACATTTACACCTTATCGGCAATGGATCCTGAGGATCTGACATTAACCAAATGTTCACCGATGATGTTCTAAAACGAGATGGGAGATTCCTGTCCTTGCTTCACAGTTTGAGGGTGAGTAAAAGTCTGGGTGATAAACATAAGAACCTGGGCCAAATGGCCTAATTGATGGGTTGAATGGCCTAACTCTACTCCTATTCCCCATGACCTTATGATTTTCCTCAAACACAAATGTTTGAACTGAGGAAAATGTATCTGACTGAGAGAATGAAGCAGATAGTCATCATAAGGTAATAAGGAATAGAAGTAGAATTAGACCATTCGGCCCATCAAGTTTATTCCCTCATTCAATCATGGATGATCTATCTCTCCCTCCTAACCCCATTCTCCTGCCTTCTCCCCATAACCTCTGACACCCGTACTAATCAAGAACCTGTCTATCTACCATAGTCATACAGGCCGAGGCTGCCACAGCAATGTTGTTTCATTGTCCACATTCCCATCAGTTCCACCCAGATTCTAACACCCACCCACACACAAACTTCCATTTACAGAGGCCAGTATTTCTTTGGGAAGTGGGAGGAAACCCACGCGTTCACAGAGAGAATGTAAAGTGCACGCACACAGCAGCAGAGGTCAGGCTTGAACCTGGCTCACTCGAGCTGAGGTAACGCCGCTTCTAACCCTTCCTTTGTCCCATTCAAGCAGTCCAGAAAATAATGTAAGATTCATTTTTATGTAGATGGAAAAAGCTATGCAGGCAGCAAATACTAAGCAACATTCATCCAGAATTGCAGTGTTTATACCAAAAATCACATTGTTTGCCAGGCTAAGTTTCAGCACAGTACTAATCCTAACCCACGGTGAAAAGGAATCTCCAGGGCAAGATCATTGAGCACCAGAGGGCATTTTGTCCCACTGGCCAATAAATGATAACCTAACCCATTACATTGATAAAACAGGGAAAATGGCATTACTAGCATCTCATTACAAACAGGACTCTGCTCAAAGGAGAAGAATCCTGAACCTTTTCCCACTTCCCCAATACTGCACTTCCAACCCAAAATGACTGAACCCTCAACTCTAAATGACAAATAAGTAAGCTTGTGCAGCAGATTTATCTTATTTATAAGATTTTGAATGCAGATGATTTCAGAGCTTTCCCGAATCATCCTCCCTGAACCTTTACAACTTCTTATTTACTGCCAAACATCTTTGTTTCGCCGTCTCCTTGGCACCGCAGTTTCCCCAAGGACATGTTTATCAGCATTGCTATTTTAGCCTACTTGCACACTACACCATGGGATTTGCATTACCACAGCCTCCTCCACATTATTATAACTAATCTGTTTGCAAATAAAAATGTAGACAACCCTTTTTTCAGATAAAGTAAAACAGCAAGACTAAAGTTTGTTAAAACATTCTGCTCACAAATGATCAGGATTCACATCCCTCTTCTTAAGGGATCACTATGTCTTGGATGTTTAGCTCCAGAAAGCATTAATCATTTGTTTGCAAGAGATCTTCTAGTGAGCAGCAGATAGCTGCAGTGTCCTGTCACATTATGCCCACATCCATTTGTCCGGTGCTCTGTAAACCACTGCCAACATGTTCTTTGCGTATCATCATTCACGGCAGCAGCCTCAGCTTTACATCACACTGATTCCTGGAGAACGCTACTCCCCCTCCGATTTCTCCCCAAATCATCTTGTCCATTTCCTTTTCTATGTTTATTTAGTTTAGAGACACTAGATACTTTAGCTATAGAGATTTATTTAGTCCCTTAGTTTTACAGAACAAGTGTTATCTCACTGCAAATCTTTGTTGGTTTCTTGTCATCAGATAACTGGACTTTTATTAAGGGTTGTGATGGATAAAATTAATTCTTGAGTGAAATCCTTTACTTCCAATTCAGAGACTGACCATGAAAGCACTTCTCTGCAGATCTCTGCACTAAACTGCAATCTATGTACCTGCTACATCTCTTGTTTAAAGCATGGACATGTTTTGCCTTTCTCTCCTGTCTCACATTCACTGGGAATGGATTAATGTTGATTTTGTTTTGTTTGCCTAGCATTTTGAACTTGGAGTGGCATAGATCCCATTACCATAGCGACGGTTATAATCCTGTGCGGTGATGAGAAAGCTTTTCAAGTGGCCATTTGAAGGCTTAAACCAAAGTGGTTTCCATGGCGAGGTGGCTGTGGCTTTCTAATGTAAATTATGTTTACCCCTCACACAGCAGAGCTGGCTGGCCAACAAGTGCACTGGACTCTGCTAATCTGGAGTTGCATCCAGATTGCATCAAAACACTAACTGTAGTCAGGACTAACAATCCGTACCCTTTCTGTCTGACGAAAAACATAAAGTGTTCAGTAATAACTTGTTATTAAACGCTAATTATTACAATAAACTTCGTCGCATGGAAGTTAATTACAGTCCAGACTGAGTCTCGTCTTTCAATTAGCCGAAACCTAGTGGAAGCAAGAATAAATCCAGCGATGGTAATAACAAGGTCAGACTATTTATCAGCAAATACTACCAGTAAGCATCTAAACACAACATCCTGTGTGGTTCTATTCTGTTATATTCTGCAATGATTGTTTACAATTTGATGGTTTCCTTCTGACTACACAGCCAACACCAATCTGGATTCAATACCTGGGCATCAACGTAACACTTGTTCCCTTGGCACCACAGGTAATATTGTAATAGGCACCACAGGTGATATTGCAGTCAGCACCGCAGGTCATATTACAGGTGGCATTGCAGGTGGCGTTGCAGGTGATATTGCAGTCGGCACCACAGGTGATATTGCAGGTGGCGTTGCAGGTGGTATTGCAGGTGGCGTTGCAGGTGGTATAGCAGGTGGCGTTGCAGGTGGTATTGCAGGTGGCGTTGCAGGTGGTATTGCGGGTGGCGTTGCGAGGGATGTTGCAATGCAATGGTGACATTTCTATATCTACCACATATTGCAATACAAATGGACAATTCCCACGGCATTATTCCTAAGTAGTCTGCAGAACATTTGTGATGAATAACAACTAAAATGACCTTGCCCTTTAACATCAATGTTCTTGTACTACCTGAGGGGTTCATATGATTGGGATCAGTCTGAAGAAGGGTCCCAACCAAAGGCATCTTTAGGCAAAATGAGGACATTCATTTTTAGCCCGTTTACTGCGTCATCTCACCAAACCAGGAAATAGGAAGTGTGCTATAGATATGTGAAACAGCAAGGTAGTTGATTAACTTTGGATATAACATTAGGTGTTCACATGATCTCTGCCGGAATGAACCACATCTGGATGTTTAATCATTTACCCATGATGTTCTGGCAGCTTCATCCAGCTTTCAGTCTAATGAAGAGCCAAAAAGCCCCAAAGTTCAGTCAATATGAAAACCCATGAGATCAGGAAGACCCTGAAATCCTGATCTCGGCAAATCCACTGTACATTGATATGCTACATGAATGAATAAGTTTATTGGCCAAGTATGTGCATATACAAGGAATATGCCTTGGTGCTCTGCTCACAAATGACAACACAAACATACAGTTAACAATTAAGAATAAAGCATAACGACTTCAAAACATAAGGATACATCACTGTTGTTTTTTACAGTGGGGTGGGATAGTTATCGATCCATTTTATCCGTGGAATATGCTGCACATATTGTAACCTGGTCATATTGTTACCACATTTAGCAGTAGATTCATGTTGAGTGCATGCAGGGTCTCACATGCAGTCTGCACCGAGTCTTAACATCTCAGCAGGTAAATAGTTTGTGTAGTCTCTTGTAAATAAATCTCTCTCTTTCGGATATATTTAAGCTGTCCCTCAATGCATTCTGAACACATTACATTTGGCCTTATAAATAAGTTCAGCAATCCACCAGGAATGTCTGGACTGGAAGCGTGGAAGTGAGGACATACTTCTCTGTCTTTCAACTTGAGCCTTGAGACTAATAGTAGAAAGCCGTGTTCTTGTGGATACAATGGCATGCATCGGAGCAATGGGCTGATTTTAATTTTAGTTGCAATGGTTTTCATGGCTTTGGCTGTGACTGAATGTGAGGATAATGTGATGACACTGATGCTTTATTAAGAACATGAAAGCACAAAATTGGAGCAGCAAGTCATACAGTTCCCATTCTGCATTCAATACATCCACATTCCTGCTGAGTTCCCACTACTATCCATCTCTCAGGCCACGAGTGCCCCTTTTCATAGCTATTTATCATTTTGCAATAAGATGGATGAAGATCAGAGAAAAGTGCTTTACGGCCTGATACACTCCAGTTGTTTTTGCTCTGTGCAACCAGCCAGGAACACATCACATTGAGAGAGGTACCCACAGGCAGCTGGATCAAACATCTGTGAATTTAAACTAATATTGGAAGATATCAAGTGCCAGACACTCTGCAACCAAAGTAAAGTAGGCTGCATTCAAATTATGGAAACATATGGGGGATGTCCTTAGAACAAAAATATTAAAAATGCTTCTCAAAATATCTCAAACAAGTTATCGAATCCACCAGGAATTGATCTAAAACCAGCTTCCAGTGTATACACTGGAATTTAGAAGGATGAGAAGAGATCTTATCGAAACATATAAGATTATTAAGGGGTTGAACACGTTAGAGGCAGGAAACATGTTCCCAATGTTGGGGGAGTCCAGAACAAGGGGCCACAGTTTAAGAATAAGAGATAGACCATTTAGAAGTGAGATGAGGAAAAACTTTTTCAGTCAGAGAGTTGTGAATCTGTGGAATTCTCTGCCTCAGAAAGCAGTGGAGGCCAATTCTCTGAATGCATTCAAGAGAGAGCTAGATAGAGCTCTTAAGGATAGCGGAGTCAGGGGGTATGGGGAGAAGGCAGGAACGGGGTACTGATTGAGAATGATCAGCCATGATCACATTGAATGGCGGTGCTGGCTCGAAGGACCGAATGGCCTCCTCCTGCACCTATTGTCTATTGTCTATTCCAATGCAAGTTTTTGCTTATGTACATATACAATACATCTTTATTGTCATTGTACAGGGGTACAACGAGATTGGGAATGCGCCTCCCATACGATGCAATAATTTAATTAATTTAAACAACAACAACCCAACGAAACAAATTGTAACAGTTTTAAGACAGAATAAAGTGCAAGTATGTGCAGATACATGTGCGGATATTGCACATATAAACATGCATGCGTTGAAACTACTAAGTGCTTAGTTTATGGAGCCCGTCACAGTTATTCCACTGAATATTTTCACCAATGTGGAGTTGGAAGCCGACTGGGTAAAAGCGATCAAATGATTCAGAACGGCAGATGAATATTATCTGCCCCTTTATTTAAAAAAATGTTTAAACCTACAAAATAAATGCAGTCATTCAGCACAAAACCAGGTCCAGCATGTGACTGAGCCAGGGATAATTACAACATTAAAACAGGTACCTGGATAGGAAAGGTTTAGAGGAATATCAGCCAAATGAGAGCTAATGAGATTGCTCAGGAAGCCGCTGTGGCAGCCGGAATGAGTTGGGCCATAGGGTCTGCTTAATATATTCCTTTATTTGTCCCACACCTGGGAACTCTATCCGTCTATAATAATCCCATTCACCAGTGCTTGGCCAGTATCCTTCCATGCACTGGTGAACGGCATTACTACTGGGTAATGCTTACCTAGATACGTCCTACAACTTCTCATTCTGACCTGCAGAGTGTTCCAGATTACAACCAGCCACTGGATAAAAATCATTCTCCCTCCAATCCGCACTAAACCTCTTATTCCACCCTTAAATCAGTGCCCTCTGGTGTCAGATATCTCCCTATTGGGGAAACGTCTTTATGATCCATCCCTATCCATCCCTCAGCCAGGAATGAAACGGAGTTGATATCAGAAACAACCCATGCGGAATATGATTTGGGGGCTGATCCATCATAAACATTTGGAATAATTCACGACGCATTTTCACAATTAAAATGCTAAAGTCTAAGATTGTGAAACTGTGATTAAATTAAATAGTTGAATGCAAATACACATGATGATCTATCAGCAGTGAAAAGTAAATTAAATAGGTTACAGAAAAGGGTACCATTACTGAAGCCAGTTCCATTTTCCACCTCACACATGCACACCTTGTCGAGGTCAACAATAATCCCTTGCTTGCAAGCAATAATCCAAGTGCTTGCAGAGTTCAACCATGCTGTGTTTTTAGTTAATACTGTTGATGTGGAGATTATAGTTTTGCGCAGAAACTGGAGAAACTAGGTTTTCCCCCCGCTACTGGGAAAGGTAAGTGATTTGGAAGGAATGGTAAAACATTTGAATCTTTAGAAATTCAAATAGAAAAGAAAGAAGCTATTTCCATTGTCTGAAGTATTGTCAACCAGAGATATAGACTTCGGGGCACTGGAAAGACTCGGGCAAGTGGAGGAAACGTTCCTTGGACTTGGACAATGGAGATGTGGAAATATTTTCAGAAAAATAAGTAACCAAAGGGAACAAAATGCTAAATATTCAAATTGGGCCAGTTGCTCGTTGAAAGGTCCAGCTAGACTTGAAAGTCCGAGGATTCAGTCATCCATAATGACCGGGACTTGCTCATTAACGGACCAATCCCCCTGTAGTTGTAACAACGTGCAAAACTACGATGCTACACCACAAATCACAATCTGATCCCAGGAATTTTGTGGTTGTGGATGCAGCCCAGACCGTCACACACACCAGCCTCCCTTCCAATGACTCCATCTACACTTCATGCTGCCTTGGCAAGGCCAGCATAATCAAGGACAATTCGCACCCCGGCCATTCCCTCTTCTATCAGGCAAAAGGTACAGAAGTGTGAAACCGCACACCTCCAGATTCAGGGACAGTTCCTTCCCAGCTGTTATCAGGCAACTAAACCGTCCTCTCACCAGCTAGAGAGCGGTCCTACCTCATTGGAGACCCTCAAACTATCTTTAATCGGACTTTACTAGACTTTACCTTGCACTAAATGTTATTCGCTTTATCCTGTGTCTGTACATTGTGGACGGCTTGATTGTAATCATGTTTAGTCTTTTTGCTGACTGGGTATGAGACGTGAAATGTCCAAGATAGACTGGCAATTGATAGTTAAAGGGTTGACGGTGGACATGCTATGGAAGGCATTTAAAGATCGCATGGATGAACTACAACAATTGTTCATCCCAGTTTGGCAAAAGAACAAACCAGGAAAGGTAGTGCATCCATGGCTAACAAGGGAAATCAAGGATAGTATTAAAACAAAAGATGAAGCATATAAATTAGCCAGAAAAAGTAGCATACCAGAGGACTGGGAGAAATTCAGAGTCCAGCAGAGGAGGACAAAGGGCTTAATTAGGAAAGGGAAAATAGATTATGAGAGAAAACTGGCAGGGAATATAAAAACTGACTGCAAAAGCTTTTATAGATATGTGAAGAGAAAAAGACTAGTTAAGACAAATGTAGGTCCCTTGCAGTCGGAAACAGGTGAATTGATCATAGGGAACAAGGAGATGGCAGACCAACTGAACAACTACTTTGTCTTCACTAAGGAAGACATAAACAGTCTGCCGGAAATAGCAGGGGACCGGGGGTCTAATGAGATGGAGGAACTGAGGGAAATCCAGGTTAGTCGGGAAGTGGTGTTAGGTAAATTAAATGGATTAAAGCCAGATAAATCCCCAGGGCCAGATAGGCTGCGCCCCAGAGTGCTTAAGGAAGTAGCCCCAGAAATAGTGGATGCATTAGTGATAATTTTTCAAAACTCTTTAGATTCTGGAGTAGTTCCTGAGGATTGGAGGGTAGCTAATGTAACCCCACTTTTTAAAAAGGGAGGGAGAGAGAAAACGGGAAATGATAGACCAGTTAGCCTAACATCGGTAGTGGGGAAAATGCTAGAGTCTGTTATTAAAGATGTGATAGCATCACATTTGGAAAGTGGTGAAATCATCGGACAAAGTCTGCATGGATTTATGAAAGGCAAATCATGTCTGACGAATCTTATAGAATTTTTCGAGGATGTAACTAGTAGAGTGGATAAGGGAGAACCAGTCGATGTGTTATATCTGAACTTTCAGAAGGCCTTCGACAAGGTCCCACATAGGAGATTAGTGTAGAAACTTAAAGCACACGGTATTGGGGGTTCAGTGTTGAGGTGGATAGAGAATTGGTTGGCGGACAGGAAGCAAAGAGTAGGAATAAACGGGTCCTTTTCGGAATGGCAGGCAGTGACTAGTGGGGTACCGCAAGGCTCAGCGATGGGACCCCAGTTATTTACAATATATATTAATGATTTGGACGAGGGAATTGAATGCAACATCTCTAAGTTTGCGGATGACACGAAGCTGGGGGGCAGTGTTAGCTGTGAGGAGGATGCTAGGAGGCTGCAGAGTGACTTGGATAGATTAGGCGAGTGGGCAAATGCATGGCAGATGCAATATAATGTGGATAAATGTGAGGTTATCCACTTTGGCGGCAAGAACAGGAAAACAGAGTATTACCTGAATGGTGGCCAATTAGGAAAAGGGGAGATGCAACGTGACCTGGGTGTCATGGTGCACCAGTCATTGAAAGCAAGCGTGCAGGTGCAGCAGGCAATGAAGAAAGCGAATGGTATGTTAGCATTCATAGCAAGAGGATTTGAGTATAGGAGCAGGGAGGTTCTGCTGCAGTTGTACAGGGCCTTGGTGAGACCGCACCTGGAGTATTGTGTACAGTTTTGGTCTCCTAATCTGAGGAAAGACATTCTAGCCTTAGAGGGAGTACAGAGAAGGTTCACCAGATTGATCCCTGGGATGGCAGGACTTTCATATGAAGAAAGACTGGATAGACTAGGCTTATACTCCTGGAATTTAGAAGACTGAGGGGGGATCTTATAGAAACATATAAAATTCTTAAGGGGTTGGAGAGGCTAGATGTGGGAAGATTGTTCCCGATGATGAGGAAGTCCAGAACCAGGGGTCACAGCTTAAGGATAAGGGGGAAGTCTTTTAGGACCGAGATGAGAAAACATTTCTTCACACAGAGAGTGGTGAGTCTGTGGAATTCTCTGCCACAGAAGGTAGTTGAGGCCAGTTCATTGGCTATATTTAAGAGGGAGTTAGATGTGGCCCTTGTGGCTAAAGGGATCAGGGGTATGGAGAGAAGGCAGGTACAGGTTACTGAGGAAAATAACTGCAGATGCTGGTTCAAATCAAAGGTAGACACAAAATGCTGGAGTAACTCAGCGGGTCAGGAAGCATCTCAGGAGAGAAGGAATGGGTGACATTTCGGGTCGAGACCCTCCTTCAGTCTGAAGAAACGCCAGCCATTCCTTCTCTCCTGAGATGCTGCCTGATCCGCTGAGTTACTCCAGGATTTTGTGTCTATTAAATAACTTGCCTCCCTTGCAATGTGAGCACCACCATCTTGGAGGTTTCATAATTGTGCCGATCTGCTTGCTAATGCACATTGGAGACTCAGCGAAACGTAATCTCTCCCACAGTGAGAGCTTGCACAAAGGGAGTATTGACCAAGAGATTCTGTCCCTGTAAACTGCAGATTATGCATTCACTGTCTTGGGTAAAACATGCCCTTTCTGGTGTTACTTAATTAAATGTGCCCGTAAAGACAGTCAGATATTTATATTTATTTTGTTATAAAATGTAAGGATTATTTGAAGCTGAATTATGGACAGGATCCTACTTCAAACCCTGAAGGAATTTGGCTGCCCAATGTCATCAAACGTGTACGCAGTGAGTGTGTGGTTGTTACCAAGGAAATTAGTCAGTGATCAGAACAATCCGAATCGGAAAATGCTGCCAGTCTCCGCAGTTCCATCAACACTCGATTTCTTTAAATTTTCATTACAATTGGCAACGTTTAAAAAAATAACTAGACCAAATGGACCCATTGGGTCCAAACCTCTCCTGCATTGGTGCAGCACCCCCTCCTCCCCTTCCCCCAACGCTCCCCTCCCCATCCCCTCCACCCAACCCTCCCTGCCCTTCACCCCTCCCTCCCCCCCTCCACCCATTGCCCCCCCTCCCCCCAACCCTCCATGCCCTCCACTCCCCCCAACCCTCCCTGCCCTTCAACCCTCCCCTTCCCTTCACCCATCGCTCCCACTCCCCATCCCCTCCCCCCAACCCTCCATGCCCTTCACCCCTCCCTCCCCCCAACCCTCCCTGCCCTTCAACCCTCCCCGCCCTTCACCCCTCCCTCCCCTCCACCCCAACCCTCCCTGCCCTTCACCCCTCCCTCCCCCTCACCCATCGCTCCACCCATCCCCTCCCGCCACACGCGGCCCGACCGTGAGCCGTTGCCGGGCAGGGAGTGCCCCCGTGGCCGTGTGCCAGCAAGGGGGGCGGGGGGGAAAAAGCAGTGACGTCGGCCCGTTTCTCCTGTGGAGCAGAAGCGTCTCCTGCAGCTCGGCTGCAATCTGCGGCGGGGAACGGTGGCGGCAGCATGGACCCGTTGCCGGGCAGGGAGCGTCTCCCGGGGACGTGGGTGGGCGAGAGTGGACAGGGAGAAGGCACTGACCTCGGCCCCATTTCTCCTTCTGCGAGCGGCGGGGACGGCCATCTTGTTGGACCCTCTGCCACAGCCTCTGCGGCGCGCTGCAGCATGGGAGTAAGGTCAGGCGGGGGGCACGCTGGGACAGGCGCCGGTCCTGGGGGGGGGGGGCGCATTTATTAAAGATTAAGGTAAATTGTTTTTAAAAAGTAACAAAAGTGGGTTTATTCAAAGCACGGGGGAATGGTGTGTAATTTGCTTCGGTTGTGTAATTTGCTTGTTTTATTGATTTTATTATTGGACTGTGGGTGACTAAATTTCGTCCAAAAAACTTGTTTTTTTGGATGACAAATAAAGATATCTTGAATCTTGAGTAGGGTGGGCCTAAAATTGTGGCTCTATCATGTACCGTTTTGGCTGTGTAGAGGGCATGGTACACACATGCACAAACAAACCGAGAGTTTTAGTAGTATATAAGATAGATAGATAGATTCTGCAAACACCGAATAAAAAACAGGAGAGTATACCACTGAACCCTTTGAGCCTGCTGTGCCATTTAATAAGGTCAGCGGTGACCTTGTTCATCAACACCTGGGTCACCAGAACCCTCTGTAATTCAGAAATTCACCACAAACACCGCTAATTCACCTCTCAGAATCCACAACTGGCTGCAGCAGGAAGTTCAAAGACTCAGCTCCACGAAATTTCACCTCATCTTCATTTTAGATGGGTTATTCCTACTTCTAACTTCCCAGGCTGGAGGCAATATTCCCAGAGGCAATCCTGTCAATCCCCCTCGGACTCCAAGGATGAAGTCACCCCTCATTGTTTTCTAAATTTCTAAGTTTGGGCATTAATAATTAACCCTGGATAGTTCCTCCTGACTCACCTGCCTCACTGGCTGACAGGGAATAATGACTGGCAAAGATTACGTTGCAAGTGTTTTCTATCTTGCTGGCAACTACTTTGGTTGGAATGCCTACCTACTTGAATCAAGTCGATCTCAAAGTGGGGTTTGTTCTTGTCAATTAACCAGACACTTCTGGAATAGGTAGGGTGAATGCACAATCTTTTACCCAGAGCAGGGGAATCTAGAACCAGAGGACACAGGTTTAAGATGAGAGGGGAAAGATTTAAAGATTAGAAAGTTTTACGGGGCAACTTTTTTCCACACAGGATGGTAGGTGTATGGAACGAGCTGCCAGAGGAGATAGTTGAGGCAGGTTCTATAACACTTGGATAGGTACGTGGATAGGGTTTAGAGGGATATGGGCCAAATATGGGCAAGCATAGATGGAGCATCTTGGTTGGAGGAGTTGGGCTGAAGGACCTGTTTCATTCTGCATGATTCTGACTTCACAAATGGAAATGCAGGGATAAAGAATATAATGTTGGTTTCTCTGGATGGAGCTCTCTTCACTCACAACCAAAAACGTATACTTCGACTGACCTTGAGGATAAAGCTACAGGTGCATCATTGGTATAGGTAAAATAAACGTGCCCGATGTACCTTCATTTAAGTGTGACTTTGTATAAACTAATGGACTATTTGACAATGGCTTGAAGAAAATGGAAAATTAAATCTTTTGGCCAAGTGCATTTAATTTGCCTCAAAGAAGCTGGATTGTAAGTTCCTGTCACGTTTATTCACACATTTATTCAGAGATGACTGCAACTGAGTTTGTTGTTCAGGAAAAGGAGATCTTGCAATGCAATGAGAACTGTCCAGAGTGAAACCTCACCCCTGTGAACATAATATTGAGGGGCACATTCCACTCTGCCCGTCTATTTGATTGCACCCTCTCCTCCACATGCCTATCAAGTGTCTTTTGTTAAAATGTTCATTTTGTCCACCTGTTTGCCACCAATCATCGGCACAGATGGTATAACAATTCCATTCTTAACTTTCATGTCAACTAAATCCATTAGAATGTTCAGTAAACCCTCGTTATAATGGACCATAGCGGGGGGGAAATTGTGACTGTTATAACAGTGTAATATTATGCCATTTCATGTGTAAAGACCCAACAATAACATTTAGACCGAGTGAGGACTACACTGACAGAGGTGCCTTTTCTCAGCTGGAACATTAAAGCCAAGCCTTACCTGCCCTAAGCTAAATCTTCACGGTCTGAATGCAGCGATACAGGCAGTGGCAAGGTGGCAGGCACGGCCGGGGAAAGCTTCTGCGGTGAAGGTTGGTAGGTCCGTCTGCTATAACCAAAATCCGTTACAAAGAAGCCCGTAAAAACAAATGTTTACTGTATTAACAGCTAGAAGCTATTTATATATATACATCTATATATATAGTGATGTTAAACATACTTGTTTCTGCTTGCTGATTGTAATCTATCTAGGGAACTGTTCATAAGACACTGGACCCTCTCCAACGCCAGCACATCCTTCCTCAGATATGGGGCCCAAATCTACTCACAAAGTGAGCAGAGTCCCTGTCTCAACTATCTCCTTTGGCAGCTTGTTCTATGTACCCACTACCTTCTGTGTGAAAAGGTTGCCCCTCAGGCTCAAATTAAATCTTTTCTCCTCTCACCTTAAACACATGTTCTTGATTCCCTTACCTTGGGTAAAAGAATGTGCATTCAAATCTATCTATTCCCTCAACAACTTCTCCTTTGACTCCTCCCACTTCCTCCAAACCAGAGGCGTAGCTATGGGCACTCGCATGGGCCCTAGCTACGCCTGCCTCTTTGTTGGGTACGTCGAACAATCCCTGTTCCAGACGTACACTGGCCCCATCCCCGAACTCTACCTCCGCTACATCAACGACTGCATTGGTGCTACCTCTTGCACCCATGCAGAACTCACTGACTTTATACACTTCACCTCCAATTTCCATCCTGCCCTTAAATATACCTGGACTATCTCTGACATCTCCCTCCCGTTTCTGGACCTCACCATCTCCATCACAGGAGAAAAACTAGTGACGGACATTTATTACAAGCCCACCGACTCGCACAGCTATCTGGACTACACTTCTTCCCACCCGGTCCCCTGCAAAAAGTCTATCCCCTACTCCCAATTCCTCCGTCTACGCCGCATCTGCGCCCGGGATGAGGTGTTTCACACTAGGGCTTCCGAGATGTCCTCGTTTTTCAGAAAACGGGGCTTCCCCTCCTCCATTATAGATGAGGCTCTCACTAGGGTCTCTTCTACATCCCGCAGCTCCGCTCTTGCTCCCCATCCCCACACTCGCAACAAGGACAGGATCCCCCTCGTTCTCACCTTCCACCCCACCAGCCAGCGGATCCAACATATTATCCACCAACATTTCCGTCACCTACAATAGGACCCCACCACTGGCCATATCTTCCCATCCCCTCCCCTCTCTGCGTTCCGCAGAGACCGTTCCCTCCGCAACTCCCTGGTCCACTCGTCCCTTCCTACCCAAACCACCCTAACCCCGGGCACTTTCCCTTGCAACCGCACGAGATGCAACACCTGTCCCTTTACCTCCCCCCTCAACTCCATCAAAGGACCCAAACATTCTTTCCAGGTGAGACAGAGGTTCACCTGCACCTCCTCCAACCTCATCTATTGCATCCGCTGCTCTAGATGTCAACTTATCTATATCGGCGAAACCAAGCGCAGGCTCGGCGATCGTTTCGCTGAACACCTGCGCTCGGTCCGCATTAACGCAACTGATCTCCCAGTGGCCCAGCACTTTAACTCCCCCTCCCATTCCCAGTCTGACCTCTCTGTCATGGGCCTCCTCCAGTGCCATAGTGAGGCCCGCCGGAAATTGGAGGAGCAGCACCTCATATTTCGCCTGGGCAGTTTGCGGCCCAGTGGTATGAACGTCGACTTCTCCAACTTCAGATAGCTCCTCTGTCCCTCCCTTCCCCTCCTCCTTCCCAGATCTCCCTCTATCTTCCTGTCTCCACCTATATCCTTCCTTTGTCCCACCCCCGACATCAGTCTGAAGAAGGGTCTCGACCCGAAACGTCACCCATTCCTTCTCTCCCGAGATGCTGCCTGACCTGCTGAGTTACTCCAGCATTTTGTGAATAAATCTATCTATTCCCCTCATGATTTTATACATCCCCTATAAGATCACTTCTCAGCATCCTGCATACTTCATTTTCCGCAGGTGATTGTTCTCAGCTCCTCTGGTTTGCCGTGTATTTAGGGAGATCCTGTGCCCCGTGGACCAGCGACCTCACCTGGCTGGCGTCCATGCAGCGACGGGCCGCTGTGCCAGGAAGGTCAACATTCAAATGCTGCCCCAACCAGTTTTACATCCCATCTCAAAGATGCATTCCCTAAAGTAGTGCTTTAATACATCTCCTTTAGATTTAATACAGCACAGAAACAGCCCCTTTGGCCCACTGAGTCCGTGCTGACCAGAGATCGCCGCGTACACTGGCAGTATCCTGCACAATGGGGACAACTCACAAACCTGTGCATCTTTTGCGTGTGGACGCAAACCGGATCACCCGTCAAAAACCCAGGCGATGACGGGGAGAACATGCAAACTTTGTATAGACAGCATCCGTAGCCAGGATCCAACATTGGTCTCTGGTGCTGTGAGGCAGCAACTCTACTGCTGCGCCACCGTGCTGCCCCCACATCCATTCTGTAAATGCAGCCTGAGGTCATCACTAAGTGGATTATTTGTTGCAAATTTAAACTCCGGGATCACAACATCTTTGCACAATGCATTAACCTCGCCCCTGAAATTAGGATTTTAAGTCAAGAAATGATCTAAAACAGCAAATTCAATCTCAGATACTTAATCCGTTTGGGTTACAAAAACATTTAAGTATGATCTTTATCAAAGCATATTTTATTTATTGAACTCACACTACATTTACCAAAACACAAAAATCCAGAAACTGACAGAGAACAAATTCGGATCTTTTACAAGAAGAGAATAAATAAAAATACATGGTTCCATTCTGTACATCACTGACAAAGGAAATGAGAGGTTGCCAGGTGGCAGTCTGCCTTGTGCGGAGATTGCTTACAGGCAGCGTTCCTCAGCACCTTGCCCATTCACGCCTTAGTAATATATCCTTCTCGGATCAGGAAATCATAGATCTTTCTTGTTTTGTTCACATCTATTTTAATGAGAGTCCTTGCATGGGCTAGCTTCAACCCACCTAACCTGCAGCCTTCGTTCATTAAAGCCGACTTGTATTCCAAGTATGCTCCGGGAACGAGCCGTACCATCTGACACAGCTGTGGGACAGGTGGAGGAAGAAAACATCCATCAGCAACATTACCCAACACATTAAAAGTCTTATATAAACTTCCTCTGATTACAGGAAGAACATGACACACTGAACGATAAAATACCTCAATCATCTTTCTCGGAACAACAATATTTCTAAAAGTTCTATTTTAATACTGTTGTTGAAATTTACCTTTCAAGAGGCAAGAGGCATGTATTGCAAAAACTATAGGGTTAACGTTTAAACATTTTGGTTGGAACTACAGGCAGCCTGAACAGACTGAAAGTGTCTGGTGAAATTTGATAGTTTTCCCTGCCCGCCCATATTAGGATTTGACATTGCCAGGGTTAGCAGCAGAGACGGCTTTGCCTGTACCTCTTTCTCCTTATCATTCAGTTTCTCGGTGCCGGGCAGGCCAGTGAGGTTCAGTGGAGGTGCATTTCTCCGACCTGCTCCATCCATAACAGAAAAGGAAAACAGAATTTCAGTAAAGAAGAGTGCAACAAAAAGGCGATTCGCTTGTCATTGGTTGGAAAGTTTCAACAGCTGACAGATCGGAGTAGTAGCTGCCTGCAATTTACCATCCACCAAATGTACTTAGTTGTGAACGTGTAAATGAATACAAGTTGTGCAGAGAATTTTAAATGGTGCAGTTGGGAATGGAAGGAGCAACGAGAGCAGCGTTTGGGACAATTGTCCCTGTACAAAACACTAAACTTTTAGACTGAAACAACTTTGTAGTTCTCAAGAAGGAATGCAATTGTAAAAACATGCATCAATTCTGTATGAAACACCTTGTCAAAGGCAGTAATGTAGGGCAATACAGTGCCCTCCATAATGTTTGGGACAAAGACCCATCATTTATTTATTTGACTCCACAATTTGAGATTTGTAATAGAAAAAAAAAATCACGTAGTTAAAGTGCACAT
The DNA here is from genome assembly GCF_053455715.1 of Rhinoraja longicauda. Classification (NCBI taxonomy): domain Eukaryota; kingdom Metazoa; phylum Chordata; class Chondrichthyes; order Rajiformes; family Arhynchobatidae; genus Rhinoraja; species Rhinoraja longicauda. The sequence continues at coordinate 275,056 of NC_135978.1, forward strand.
TGTCAGATTTTAATAGAGGCCATTATTATACATTTTGGTTTCACCATGTAGAAATTACACCTGTGTTTATACGTGGCTGACAAGGGAAGTCAAGGACAGCAAAAAAATAAAAGAGAAGTAGTATAATATAGCAAAGAAGAGTGGGAAGCCAGAGGATTGGGACTCTTAAAAAGCAACAGAAGATAACTAAAAAGGCAATATGGGGAGAAAAGATGAGGTACCGAGGGTAAGCTAGCCAATAATATAAAGGAGGATAGTAAAAGCTTTTTTAGGTATGTGAAGAGGAAAAAAATAGTCAAGGCAAATGTGGGTCCCTTGCAGACAGACGCAGGGGAATTTATTATGGGGAAAAAGGAAATGGCAGACGAGTGAACTTTGGATCTGTCTTCACTAAGGAAGATACAAACAATCTCCCAGATGTTCTAGTGGCCAGAGATCCTAGGGTGACGGAGGAACTGAAGGAAATTCACATTAGGCAGGAAATGGTGTTGGGTAGACTGATGGGACTGAAGGCTCCCAGGGTACTTAGGAGGTGGCTCTAGAAATCGTGGACGCATTGGTGATCATTTTCCAATGTTCTATACATTCAGGATCAGTTCCTGTGGATTGGAGGGTAGCTAATGTTATCCCACTTTTTAAGAAAGGAGGGAGAGAGAAAACGGGAAATTATAGACCAGTTAGTCTGACATCAGTGGTGGGGAAGATGCCGGAGTCAATTATAAAAGACGAAATTGCGGAGCATTTGGCTAGCAGTAACAGAATCGTTCCGAGTCAGCATGGATTTACGAAGGGGAAATCATGCTTTACTAATCTTCTGGAATTTTTTGAGGATGTAACTAGGAAAATGGACAGGGGAGAGCCAGTGGATGTAGTGTACCTTGACTTCGGCAAGGTCCCACATAGGAGGTTAGTGGGCAAAATTAGAGCACATGGTATTGGAGGTAGGGTACTGACATGGATAAAAAATTGGTTGGTAAACAGAAAGCAAAGAGTGGGGATAAATGGGTCCCTTTCAGAATGGCAGGCAGTAACTAGTGGGGTACCGCAAGGCTCAGTGCTGGGACCGCAGCTATTTACAATATACATTAATGACTTGGATGAAGGAATTAAAAGTACCATTAGCAAATTTGCAGATGATACAAAGGAAGATGCTATGAGGTTGCAGGGTGACTTGGACAGGTTGTGTGAGTGGGTGGATGCATGGCAGATGCAGTTTAATGTGGAAAAGTGTGAGGTTATCCACTTTGGTGGTAAGAATAGGAAGGCAGATTATTATCTGAATGGTGTCAAGTTAGGAAAAGGGGACATACAACGAGATCTGGGTGTCCTAGTGCATCAGGCACTGAAAGGAAGCATGCAGGTACAGCAGGCGTGAAGAAAGCCAATGGGATGTTGGCCTTCATAACAAGAGGAGTTGAGTATAGGAGCAAAGAGGTCCTTCTGCAGTTGTACAGGGCCCCAGTGAGACTGCACCTGGAGTACTGTGTGCAGTTTTGGTCTCCAAATTTGAGGAAGGATATTCTTGCTATTGAGGGCGTGCAGCATAGGTTTACTAGGTTAATTCGCGGAATGGCGGGACTGTCATATGTTGAAAGACTGGAGCGACTCGGCTTGTATACACTGGAATTTAGAAGGATGAGAGGGGATCTTATCGAAACATATAAGATTATTAAGAGGTTGGACACATTAGAGGCAGGAAACATGTTCCTAATGTTGGGGGAGCCCAGAACCAGGGGCCACGGTTTAAGAATAAGGGGTAGGCCATTTAGAACGGAGATGAGGAAAAACTTTTTCAGTCAGAGAGTTGTGAATCTGTGGAATTCTCTGCCTCAGAAGGCAGTGGAGGCCAATTCTCTGAATGCATTCAAGAGAGAGCTAGATAGAGCTCTTAAGGATAGCGGAGTCAGTGGGTATGGGGAGAAGGCAGGAACGGGGTACTGATTGAGAATGATCAGCCATCATCACATTGAATGGTGGTGCTGGCTCGAAGGGCCGAATGGCCTCCTCCTGCACCTATTGTCTATAATCCCCCCATTTCAGGGCATCATAATGTTTGGGACACATGACTTTGCAGCTGTTTGTAATTGCTCAGGTGTGTTTAATTACCGACTTAATGCAGAAATAAGCAAAGATAATAAGAGCAGAGCAAGATAGACCACTCGAACCTGAAAACCGTAGAATGCCATGGCGCCATTTTAGTAGGCAGAAACTTGCAGTAACATTTAAAAAGAAAAATAACAAAAATGCGTGAATTGATAGATGAGATATATTCTGCATTTTTATGCTATCATTGCACATACTGTTCCCCCAAAACACTGATTACACTGCGAAAGGCATAGCGAACAGCAGGTTTTGCTTACTAACGGTAGCGCAGCGGTAGAGTTGCTGCTTTACAGCGAATGCAGCGCCGGAGACTCAGGTTCGATCCTGACTACGGGTGCTGCACTGTAAGGAGTTTGTACGTTCTTCCCGTGACCTGCGTGGGTTTTCTCCGAGATCTTCGGTTTCCTCCCACACTCCAAAGACGTACAGGTTTGTAGGTTAATTGGCTGGGTAAATGTAAAAATTGTCCCTAGTGGGTGTAGGATAGTGTTAATGTACGGGGATCGCTGGGCGGCACGGACTTGGAGGGCCGAAAAGGCCTGTTTCCGGCTGTATATATATGATATGATATGATATGATATAAAATGGCCGACATTACGCCCCTTAGCGTTATAGACAATAGACAATAGGTGCAGGAGTAGGCCATTCAGCCCTTCAAGCCAGCACCGCCATTCAATGCGATCATGGCTGATCACTCTCAATCAGTACCCCGTTCCTGCCTTCTCCCCATACCCCCTCACTCCGCTATCCTTAAGAGCTCTATCCAGCTCTCTCTTGAAAGCATCCAACGAACTGGCCTCCACTGCCTTCTGAGGCAGAGAATTCCACACCTTCACCACTCTCTGACTGAAAAAGTTCTTCCTCATCTCCGTTCTAAATGGCCTACCCCTTATTCTTAAACTGTGGCCCCTTGTTCTGGACTCCCCCAACATTGGGAACATGTTTCCTGCCTCTAATGTGTCCAATCCCCTAATTATCTTATATGTTTCAATAAGACCCCCCCTCATCCTTCTAAATTCCAGTGTATACAAGCCCAATCGCTCCAGCCTTTCAACATACGACAGTCCCGCCATTCCGGGAATTAACCTAGTGAACCTACGCTGCACGCCCTCCATAGCAAGAATATCCTTCCTCAAATTTGGAGACCAAAACTGCACACAGTACTCCAGGTGCGGTCTCACCAGGGCCCGGTACAACTGTAGAAGGACCTCTTTGCTCCTATACTCAACTCCTCTTGTTACGAAGGCCAACATTCCATTGGCTTTCTTCACTGCCTGCTGTACCTGCATGCTTCCTTTCATTGACTGATGCACTAGGACACCCAGATCTCGTTGAACTCCCCCTCCTCCTAACTTGACACCATTCAGATAATAATCTGCCTTTCTAGGTATGTAGGTTAATTGGCTGGGTAAATGTAAAAATTGTCCCTAGTGGGTGTAGGATAGTGTAGGATTATTCCTGAGGATCCTCAGGAAAACCAACCTGCAGGAGAAGCTCATGTTGTCCTTCTATCGCTGCTCCATCGAGAGTGTGCTGGCATACTGTATAACCACATGGTATGCCAGCTGCTCAGAAAAGGACAGGAAGGCCCTTCAGAGGGTCATCACGACGGCCCAGAAGATCATCGGCTGCTCACTGCCCTCCCTGGAGCACCTGTTCAGCCCACACTGCCTCAGTAGAGCAGGCAAAATAATAAAAGATCCATCCCACCCCGGCCACCGTCTGTTTGTTCATCTGCCCTCTGGTCGACGTTTCAGGTCGATCAAATCCCGAACAAACAGACTTAAGAACAGTTTTTACCCCAGGGCCATACGAGAACTGAACACTACCTTTGCACTAGGCAACACCGTTAAAAAATCTTGTACTTAATATAATTGTATTCAATTGTATTTATGTATTTATTTGTTTTTGCATTTATTGCATATATGTTTGTACGCACCGTCAGGATTGGCTATTTTTTAATTTCGTTGTACTCGTTGCAATGACAATAAATGAATATTATTATTATTATTATTATTATTAATGTGCGGGGATCGCTGGGCGGCACGGACTTGGAGGGCCAAAAAGGCCTGTTTCCGGCTGTATATATATGATGATATGATATGATATTCTTACTTCCAAAGTGAATAACCTCACACTTATCTACATTAAACTGCATCTGCCATGTATCCGCCCACTCACACAACCTGTCCAAGTCACCCTGCAGCCTTATTGCATCTTCCTCACAATTCACACTACCCCCCAACTTAGTATCATCTGAAGTTATACACTTCAGTATAGACGATTTTGACGGAGTGGTTCATCTTGCTCCTCTAGTATCTTTGGGTATAAGGGAGATCTCAGCATCTAGTCTTTCCTCCAGTCTTTCCATCACCTTTGGAATTTTTTATTGCTGTTTATCAACATGAGGACCAAAGTTGTGCCAATGAAAGTCAAAGAAGCCATTATGAGACTGAGAAACAAGAACAAAACTGTTAGAGACATCAGCCAAACCATAGGCTTACCAAATTCAACTGTTTGGAACATAATTAAGAAGAAAGAGAGCACTGGTGAGCTTACTAATCGCAAAGGGACTAGCAGGCCAAGGAAGACCTCCACAGCTGATGACAGAATAATTCTCTCTATAATAAAGAAAAATCCCCAAACACCTGTCCGACAGATCATAAACACTCTTCAAGAGTCAGGTGTGGATTTATCAATGAACACTGTCCGCAGAAGACTTCATGAACAGAAATACAAAGGCTACACTGAAAGATGCAAACCACTGGTTAGCCGCAAAAATAGGATGGCCAGGCTACAGTTTGCCAAGAGGTACTTAAAAGAGCAACCACAGTTCTGGAAAAAGGACTAGCGGACAGATGAGACGAAGATTAATTTATTTCAGAGTGATGGCAAGTACAAAGTATGGAGGAGAGAAGGAACTGCCCACGATGCAAAGCTTACCACCTCATCTGTGAAACACGGTGGTGGGGGTGTTATGGTCTGGGCATGTATGGCTGCTGAAGGTACTGGCTCACTTATCTTCACTGATGATACAACTGCTGATGGAAGTAGCATAATGAATTCTGAAGTGTGTAGACACATCCTATCTGCTCAAGTTCAAACAAATGCCTCAAAACTCATTGGCCGGCAGTTCATTCTGCAGCAAGACAAAACATACTGCTAAAACATCAAAGGAGTTTTTATAAGCTAACAAATGGTAAATTCTTGAGTGGCCAAGTCAATTACCCAATCTGAACCCAATTGAGCATGCCTTTTATATACTGAAGAGAAAACTGAAGGGGACTAGCCCCCAAAACAAGCATAAGCTAAAGATGGCTGCAATACAGGCCTGGCAGTGCATCACCAGAGAAGACACCCAGCAACTGGTGATGCCCATGAATCACAGACTTCAAGCAGTCATTGCATGCAAAGTATATGCAACAAAATACTAAACATGACTACTTTCATTTACATGACATTGCTGTGTCCCAAACATTATGGTGCCTTGAAATGGGGGGGACTATGTATAAACAATGCTGTAATTTCTACATGGTGAAACCAAAATGTATAAAAATACCCGTTAATAAAATCTGACAATGTGCACTTTAGCCACGTGATTTTTTCTATTACAAATCTCAAATTGTGGAGTACAGAGGCAAATAAATAAATGATGGATCTTTGTCCCAAACATTATGGAGGGCACTGTAAATCTGACTGTGCCAGCGATGTCACTTCCCACAGGTAAATTAAACAACTATCCTAACACTTTGTACCATTGGTAACATTAATGAGGAAAAGAGGGGAAAGAAGAGAGCAAAGGATTACTGCTGTAATAGCAAAGTAATCAGATGGACAATAGATTACCATGGAACATTATTCATTGGTGGGAAGATTACATATCACTGGGAAATGCAGCACTCCCACTGAAAAGCAATGCTTTTGAGCACTAATTCTCCACACATGCTCCTTTCAGACATTGTTCTGACTGGCATAGGGATGATGTCCACATACCTGCAGATGTCCACAACATCCTGGGTGCAGTGGCTGGTCCATCACTGTCAATGGCTGTTAAATATGGCAGCTACATTTGCAACATGCAGGGATTATCTCACTGAAACACAACTTAGTTCTCCGGAGGGAATGCATTTGTAAAACCTCACCTGGGAGAATTCTGTTCAACTGGAGCTGATGTAGTAAAGAGCAATTCCCCATGTAAAGGAAATGAGATTGGTGGGAAAGATTAACAACATGCTCTGCAGCCTAGAAAGGAGGGGAAAAGAAAAGCTATACCAAAGCTCAACTGAAAATATTACTTGCAATTCTTTCAGAGCTATATTAATCGAAATGAATCCAAGATAGTTTTAAAATAGGCGTTCAAATTTCTTGGGTGACAATATTTTACGATACGATAGAACTTTTATTTATCCCAGGAGGGAAATTGGTCTGCCAACATTCATAAACACAACAAGATACATGAAATTAAAGTGTTGAGTGGAAAGTCCACGATTGGGGATGCGCAAAGATTGGGGGGGGGGAGGGGGAGTCAGTCTACCCCACGACAGAAGGCGGAGGAGTTGTACAGCTTGATAGCCAAAGGATCTCCTGTGGCTTTCTGTGCTGCAATGAAGCTTAACGAAGGTTAAATGTAAAGAATATGCTTAATACTTGCCGAGGAAAGTTAGGCTGCTATGGCAACGAGTTTTGATAAGATGAACAACTTATTCCTATTTAAAGCAAAAACCTGCGTACTGCTGCGAGTAATTAGGACAAACTAACCAAGAAAAGCAAATATTTATCTGAACAGGAAGCATCGTGATGACGCCATGCGTGTTACTGAACAGGAGGATCACTGGGAATTGAACGTGGGTGTCTAGACTATTTGGAAGTCCGTTAATCTGCACCTGTTGCATAACAGTGCGGCTCATGGACTTCCCTGATATCTACTGTTATATGAGCGGTCTGCACTACGTTACAGGGAACTGATGGCACTTATTTAGAACACGCTCACAGAGGGTGGTGGGTAAATACAACCAGCGGTCAGAGGGGGTAGCTGGGGTAGGTACTATAACATTTAAAGACAACTGGGCATATACATGGATAGAAAGGCTTGAGGGACATGGAACAAGCGGGGCCAGATAGGGCATCTTGGTCAGCATGGACGAGTTGGCTTGTTTCTTTGCCGAATGGCACTATCACCATATAATTCTATAATATGGGCACAACAAAGTGAAATCAATAAAATAATGACCCAGAATAGAATAGAATGAAAACTGACTGAATAAAATAAGTTGTATAAGAAAATAACTGCAGATGCTGGTACAAATCGAAGGTATTTATTCACAAAATGCTGGAGTAACTCAGCAGGTCAGGCAGCATCTCAGGAGAGAAGGAATGGGTGACGTTTCGGGTCGAGACCCTTCTTCAGACTGATGTCGGGGGGCGGGACAAAGGAATGATATAGGTGGAGACAGGAAGATAGAGGGAGATCTGGGAAGGGGGAGGGGAAGAGAGGGACAGAAGAACTATCTAAAGTTTGAGAAGTCGATGTTCATACTGCTGGTCTGCAAGCTGCCCAGGCGAAATATGAGGTGCTGTTCCTCCAATTTCCGGTGGGCCTCACTATGGCACTGGAGGAGGCCCATGACAGAAAGGTCAGACTGGGAATGGGAGGGGGAGTTGAAGTGCTCGGCCACCGGGAGATCAGTTTGGCCAACGCGGACCAAACGCAGGTGTTGAGCAAAGCGATCGCCGAGCCTGCATTTGGTTTCGCCGATGTAAATAAGTTGACATCTGGAGCAGCGGATGCAATAGATGAGGTTGGAGGAGGTGCAGGTGAACATCTGTCTCACCTGGAAAGACTGTTTGGGTCCTTGGATGGAGTTGAGAGGGGAGGTAAAGGGACAGATGTTGCATCTTTCACTGGAGGAGGCCCATGACAGAAAGGTTTTCACTGGAGGAGCACCTCAAATTTCGCCTGGGCAGCTTGCAGCACAGTGGTATGAACATCGACTTCTCAAACTTTAGATAGTTCCTCTGTCCCTCTCTTCCCCTCCCCCTTCCCAGATCTCCCTCTATCTTTCTGTCTCCACCTATATCCTTCCTTTGTCCCGCCCCCCCGACATCAGTCTGAAGAAGGGTCTCGACCCGAAACGTCACCCATTTCTTCTCTCCTGAGATGCTGCCTTACCTGCTGAGTTACTCCAGCATTTTGTGAATAAAATAAGTTGGTCTTTATTTACAGTATTTTCAAAGTACATTAAAAACAAGCCATTTTGTTGCTGTTCAGAATGCACCCGTGACATATTAATTTATTGGATCAATGAAACGTATCTGGTGTTATTCAGAAGGAATGACTTCAACCATTGGTGGGGCAGAAGGGAACCCAAGCACCAGCTAGTTCGACAGTCTAACCTCTAACATATTGCCAACTCAATTCTGCAGCGAGAGCGTTTACACTTTGAGACGAGGGAGAAGTCAGGGATAACCTGGTGCACTACATGTTCCCACTCATAAATAGCAGCTACTCACCTGCAGATGAAATGATTGGTGTCACTGGGGTTATTCCTGAATCACTGAAAATAACAATATAAACATAATCAACCTGGTGCGTTGCTAGAACATAAAACTTCTCTCCGGGAAATTAAGTTGCTGTTTTAATGTGAATCTAAAAAGATTAGAACAGAGCAAACTCCTGCTTTTTGCCCATTTAACTCTGCCACAACTTCACAGGACTTTTATTCATGTATATCCCAAAAGCCGTTTGTGATTTTAATTAAATATACATGTACTATACGCAAAAACCGTGCAAACATACTTCACTGAAGTGTTCCAATATCTGTTTGCTGAAATCTGTATTAGACAATGCTCATTGCAGGGGCTTTTTGCTGTCTCCAACATCTCCCCTCTGGTCCTTTCTCTGTAGCCTTGACAAAGATTTGCTCACTCTACATTTATCTAGCTCCCTTATGGAGGCTGCAATGCAGCTTTCTTCCATTAGGGGGCAGGGAGTGCATTAGGGGGCAGGCAGTGCATTAGGGGGCAGGCAGTGCATTCCACATTCAAACACAAGATGTGCAAAGTAGGTCTGCCTCATGAATTAATTTCCTTCCCCTCTGACCTCTCATCTTTGAGCCACTCGTGTGAATGGGTGATGAATGGTCGGCATGGACTCGGTGGACCAAAGGGCCTGCTCCCTGATCCCACTCTGCACCTCTAAACTAAATAGCTTTTATAATAATCAGAATTTGGTTAATTGCATCCACCCCAACAAATATACACACGTCTTGTGCATTTGGGTAATTCTGTACGGAAATCCCCAAAATAAACAATCTGAACATGTACAAGCCACTGGTGCAGTACAGAAGGTGCTCAAAGTATAAACTGAAACCACAAGAGGCTGCACTTGTGCTTCACCTAGGCAGAAGTAGAAGGAAGCTGCATAAAGACAGACAACTATAATGAATGTTATAAGGTGAAGGACAAAGTTCAATAGCGACAAAGACTTAAATGGAGAAACTTCATACATTACAATGTGGCATGAATTTTCCGTGTTTATTAATTCAGTTATGATTGAGCAGATCACAACTTGGTGTATCCCAAATGCTGTCACGGATCATCTGTGCCAGAGCAGAACACTTTTCTCCAGGTGTGCCTGCACAGGATGCAAACTGAATCACTTAGACTTCAATGAAAATGTACCTGGTGCCAGCTTCAATGACAGACAACACATCTTTTCATGGAGGATGTGATCAGAATTGGAACCTAGTGCATTTCATGATGATGTGAAAATGAAAGGCCACAGGGAAGGGATTATCTGATTCACATGGATCAGTCTTTGCCTTGGGAAAGAGAGTAATCTGAATTAGTCCAGCTTGTGAATGTGAATTGGGGCGAAAGTGATGGCAATCTAAAATGAGTGATACCTAAACGTAAGCTTGAAGATTCTATTGTTCCTAAGGCATTAAGGAGAATCCCATGCAATTATATTGTTTTATCTGAAGTACAAAAAGGTTACTTAAACCTCAGAACTCTGCAACCATTTGCATTATATCTCTCAACACCACCAATGCTAATCCGTCCTTGAAAATGAAAGAGTAAACTGTGTAATAATTATAATAAATAAAGGCATTCTCTACCCAAGAGGATCGTAGAGATGAGATCATTTGTGATGTGTGTGGGGAGTTATTTAAAGATAAGCTTTTGATTCTTGAAGGATCAGTGAATCGAGAGATAAGAGGAGCTGGCCCAGAAAAAGCAGCTCAGACACGATTGTTTTGGATGATGGGGCAGGCTGGGGTTTATTTGCACTGTGTGTGCCCAGGGGGATGGGACACGTGACTCACATTGCTGCTTGCCTGTGTAACCACTGCTGACAGGCAGTGTCCTGCAGGCACTGCAGCAGGTCAGTGAGCATGCATCGCTTGTGTCGCTCCTCCTCACGATGCACCTTCAGGCAATCGTACACTCTGGCACCTGGATAACACAAAGAGCGCAATGCAAACATTACAACAGCAACCAACAATCAGGGCTATTCCACAAATAAACATAGTCATCAACTCTGCAATTGTGCATTTTTTAACTCACATGGAAATAGAAATACTTGTGAATAAATCTATGTTTGTAGTAAAAAGATAATTTTTGAAAATAGTAATAGATTCATACAGCACGGATCAGGCCCTTCAGCCCAACTTGCCCTCACTGGCCAACATGTCCTATCTACACTAGTATCACCTGCCTGCGTTTGGTCCAGATCCCTCCAAACCTGTCCTACCCATGAACCTGCTTAACTGTTTCTTAAACTTTGGGATAGTCCCAGCCTCAACTACCCTTTCTGGCAGCTTGTTCCATACACCCATTGCCCTTTATAATAATAATAATAATAATAATAATAATAATAATAATATAATATAATAAACATTTATTTTTTATAGCGCTTTTCCAAATGCTCAAAGACGCTTTACAAAAACAGTCAAGACATAAAAACAAACAAACTGTCCTGACGGAGAAGCGGCGAACAAATAGCGCCAGCGTCCTCTCACGTCAGGGTCCGGCAGTAGACAATAAAGAACACAAGACACACAATTACAATTTTTAACACAAACAGCCATCACAGTGATTGCTCCAGGCACACCCTCACTGTGATGGAAGGCAAAGAAAAGTCTTATCTCGTCCTCATTCTTCTCCCGTGGTGCCACGAGGCGATCGAGGCTCTCAACTCTTGAAGCCCCCACCGGGCGATGGAAAGTCCCAGGGCCGAGCCGAGCAGGCCGATGAAGGTCCTGAGCCCCCACTGGGCGATGGAAAGTGCCGCGGCCAGGCCACGCAGGGCGATGAGGGGCCTGCGAGCGGTTCAATCAAACCTCGTGCTTCGGGGCGGTCGAAGTTGCTACGGCTGGAGCTCCCGAAAGCCGGTCGCCAGCCAGGGACCTGCGAGCTCCCGATGTTGCGGTCTGCAGGGCCCACGGCCAAGCCTCCGATATGGTAAGTCCAGGCCCTGCGACCGGAGTCTTCAAGGTCGATCCCAGCTGGAGGCCGCCGACTCCACGGTGTTAGGCCGTAGCGCGAACGGAGATACGACACGGTAAAGGTCGCATCTCCGTTGAGGAGGAGATTGGAAAAAAAAGGTTTCCCCACCCCCCACCACATATACAGAGTTAAAAATAAATCAAAAGACACATTTAAACGATAACAATGGACAAAAACCAAATAAAGACAGAGACTGTCGGTGAGCCGCAGCTGCAGAACGCAGCCACCCCCCTCAGATTAAATCTTTTCCCCTTCACCTTAAACCTGTGTCTTAGATTCACCTGCTCTGGACAAGAGACTGTGCATCCACTCGATCTTTTTCTCTCATAATTTTAAACACCCCTCATCCTCCTACATTCCAAGGAATAGAGTCCTAGCCCACTCAACCTCTCCCTATAGCTCACACCCTCTAGTCCTGGCAATTTCCTCGTAAATCTTCTCTGTACCCTTTCCAGCTTGACAACATCTTTCCTATAACTCGGTGCCCAGAACGGAACACAATACTCTAAATGCGGTCTCACCAACATCTTATACAACTGCAACATGACCTCCCAATTTCTATACTCAGTTCTCTGACTGATGAATGCCAATGTGGCAAAAAGCCTTTTTGACCACCCCATCTACTTGCGACTCCACCTTCAAGGAACCATGCACCTGTACTCCTCTACAACACTCCCCAGAGCCCTACCATTCACATGTTAGACTTCCCAAAATGCAACACCTCATATTTTTCTGTAATAAATTACATCAACCATTCCTCAGCCCACCTGGCCAATCGATCCAAATCCTGCTGCAATTTTTCACAACCATCGTCACTTTCAACAAAACCACCCACTTTTGTATCATCTTGCCCTGTATGTTCTCATCCAAATGATTGATGTAGTTGACTCTAACCACACGCCCCGCACTCCAGCCGCGCGGCCCGCACTCTAACCCCACGACCCGCACTCTAACCCCACGACCCATGCGGCCCGCACTCTAACCCCACGGCCCATGCGGCCCATGCGGCCCGCGCTCCAACCCCGCAGCCCGCGCTCCAACCGCGAGGCCCCCGCTCCAACCCCGAGGCCCCCGCTCCAACCCCGAGGTCCCCGCTCCAACCCCGAGGCCCGCGCTCCAACCCCACGGCCCGCGCTCCAACCCCGAGGCCCCCGCTCCAACCCCGAGGCCCCCGCTCCAACCCCACGGCCCGCACTCCAACCCCACGGCCCGCACTCCAACCCCACGGCCCGCACTCCAACCCCACGGCCCGCACTCCAACCCCACGGCCCGCACTCCAACCCCACGGCCCGCACTCCAACCCCACGGCCCGCACTCCAACCCCACGGCCCGCACTCCAACCCCACGGCCCGCACTCCAACCCCACGGCCCGCACTCCAACCCCACGGCCCGCACTCCAACCCCACGGCCCGCACTCCAACCCCACGGCCCGCACTCCAACCCCACGGCCCGCACTCTAACCCCACGGCCCGCACTCTAACCCCACGGCCCGCACTCTAACCCCACGGCCCGCACTCGAACCACACGGCCACCTCAGGAGTTAATATAATTTGAGATATTTATGTCATTTGTCAGATGTTTCTGAAAAATGAATTGAATTAACTTAAACTACATGTCAATTGTAATTCTTTTACAAAGATTTGATAATTTGTCTGAAGAAGGATCCCAACCTGAAACGTCACCTATCCACTTTCTCCAAGGATGCTGCCCGACCCGTTGAGTTACTCCAGCATTTTGTGTCTTTGCTTGGTAAACCACCATCTGCAGTTTCTTGTTTCCACTATATCACAATTTGCCCTTGTGTCTTCTGTACTATTCTAATTGCTGTAGCAAATTTCTCTTAAAAGTTAATTTACAATGGGATTTAATCTTCCTCATAGTGTAGGTTCCCCCCCCCCCCCCCCCCCCATCATTCCTCAAATTAAGCAAGCAAGATATTATAGGCCAGTCAGATGGAACTGGTGATGGGAACAAAGATATTGCTGATCAATTCTTGGTGCTAAAAGGAACGAGTACCACAGTAACAATAGGAAGGGCCTGAAACCTGTAGCAGTGAGCATGAATCAAATCTAAAGTTTTTTTTTTGCTTTTCTAATTTGCACACAAATGATTTTGGAAAATCTACTAGAACTAGAAATCAATGCACAACTTTAATTTGAATATATTATGTAATAAAATTAATGACATACACATACACTTCATTTCATGGCACATTAACTGGACAAAATTCTCTTTAACAACAGTTTTCCTCTCCCCAGATGCTTACATTTAAAAGCTCATTTAGAGTAACAATACTTTTTTGAATAGCTTTCCCAAATAATTCACCTCGAAATGTGAAGACTCCCGCCCGCCTGTACACCTGCAGCCGCTTGATTTCCTTCCGGAGTTCAAAATCCACTGTGAAAAAATGATGTTAGAAATGGAATTTTAAAATTTCGTTTGTGTAGCATCTCATCCTCCATGTTCTCACTGCAACAACCTCGTGTAGTTCACACCTGGGACATCTCATCCTCCATGTTCTCACTGCAACAACCTCGTGTAGTTCACACCTGGGACATCTCATCCTCCATGTTCTCACTGCAACAACTTTGTGTAGTTCACACCTGGGATCCAATATAATGCTACATTGGTTGTAAAATTCTCTATCTTGTGTCCTAAAGAACAAACCCATTGGTCTTTATATATTTTCCCACATTTAAAGCTACTAAAATTACTGTTAAGAGATGTTCTGACCATGATTTTTTTTTTAAATCACATTTTTTTCATCTCTTAATGAATGTAATGATCAATATTTTAGTCTGATGCGCAGGTGAACACTCTCACCTTCCATTAAAGGCATCTACCAGAGAAATAAAAACAATTGAATGCAAGAACCACGTACATGTTTGGCTTTCAATAAATTTGTCGTGTTCTGTGGGTCCTACTAGTCTTGCAAAGTGTCTCATTGCTTCATAGAGGTCTTGAACTTCTTTAGGATACCTTCTTTCAACAACTGCAATTAAAGAAATTAATCATTCTGAAAGTTAAGCTGCAACTGAAATTATTCCAGTAAAAGCTTTATTACATTGCCCAAAGCTTTAGAATGTTGCCATTTATTAAACAGCTTCAAAAGGTCCAGTACTTCCTTACCTGCGTAGAAATCCACGAAGCATTTACAAACACGCAATGAGTCAATCATCAGCCTAAATTAAAAATAAATCAACTGCTGGTGAGTCCCAAATTATTTCTGGGACTGAAAAATGCATCTGCCTTGCATTTTCTGCTTCCCAGCATTGCTCTGTACATTTTTTCATCCATTTGTTTTATGAACATTTCATTAAGGCTTACTGTTTAAGTATCTCAGGAGCAAGCTATTTTTCACTGGCTTCTCTACTACTTCTGCTCAAATGATTTATTATTTTTCAGTATCCATACAGCAGATACTTCTTTATTAAAATGCAGGGCAAGCAACAAGCTGGAAATCAGCACTTAACAGGCAAAGGCTAACATGGGGGTCAGGCACTTTAGAGACGCGGGCCAGTTCTGAATCCCCACGACCAAACCACTGACAATCCCCTACATCTCCTGGATCAGCCTACCATGCCGGACTTTATCAAATACCTTACTACAATCCACGCAGACAACATCCACAGCCCCACCCTCACCAATCACCTGAAAAAATCCAAGCACGTCAGTAAAACAAGACCTGCCCTGTACAAAGCCACACTGACTGCCCTGCACTCCTGTAAATGCGAGCAAGTCCTATCCTGAAGTATCCTCTCAAATAGCTGCCCACCACTGACGTGAGGTTCAATGACCTCGAATTCCTTGTATCTCTCTACTTCCCTTCTGTGTTCTCCACACTTATCTCACTGTCCTCCATTTCCTCTTCCTTGGTAAAAACAGGTGCAAAGTACTTGCTTAGTACCACTCCTGCAGCCCCAGACTCCAAGCACACATTCCCTTCTTGATCCTTGATCAGCCATACATTCTCCCTGGTTACCCATTTGTTTTTAATATAGGCACAAAAAGTTTGGGGATTTTCTTTATTCCGACTTGCCAAAGCAATTTCATGTTCCCTTTTGGCCTTTTCTAATTGCCTGCTTGAGTTCTTTCCTTCTTTCCTTATATTCCTCAAAGGCCCTGTCTAATTCTATCCTCATAAATCTTACAAGTGCTCCCTTTCTCTTTCTGACCAAATTTACAACCTCTTTGGTCATCCAAGGTTCCCTTATATTGCCATTCGTACCCTTCCTCCTCACTGGACCACGTCGGTTCTGAACTTCAATCAACTGCTCTTTAAACAACTCCCACATGTCAGGAGTAGACTTACTGATAAAAATTGCTCCCAGCTTCTGCCCAATAAAGTTGTAGTTTGCCATACTGCAGTTTAGTACTCTCCCATAAGGCCCAGCCTTCTCCCTCCATCTTAAAACTCATGGAGTTGTGATCACGATCTCTAAAATGCTCTTCCACTGAAACACCAGTCACCTGGCCAGGCTCATTTCCCAGCACAAGGTCCAGCACGTGGACTATCCATACTTGGAATCACCTCACATATACACCCCGTCTAAGCTTTCGGCAAAGACCAATTTCGGGTCATTATCGGCAAAGTTAAAAGTAACTCATTAAGATAGCCCTGTTGGATTTGGCATCTTTTGGAAATCTGTTTACATTTCTGTTCCTCTATCTCCCACTTGCTATTGGGGGCCCTGTAGTCCAATCCCATTAGAGTACTTGGACTGTTCCTATTTCTAAGCTGGGACCTCTGTAGGCCTCTCTCAAAGTATTAAAATATTTATAAGGTATGAACATGCCTTATTTGCTATTAAATTTCTGGAGAGATGTTTTTCTTTAAAATTACAAACATGATTCAAATGTGATATTGTAATGTAAAAGGCCCTTCGGCCCAACTTACTCACGCCAGACATCCTGCCCCATCTAAATTAGTCCCACACGCCTGGGTTTGCCCGCTATCCTTCCAAACTATCCTATCCAAGTACCAATCCAAATGCTTTTTCAACATTGTGTTAGCAGTTGCCTTAACTAAAAAAGTTGCACCACAGGCTCCTATTAAATTTCTCCACCCCCCCCCCCCCTCAGCTTAAACTTATGTCATCTGGTTCTTGATTCCCCAACTCTGGATAAAAGACTCTGTACATTTACCTTATGTATTCTTCTCATGATCTTATACACCTCCATTAGATCATCCCTCATCCTCCCACGCTCCAAGAAATAGAGTCGCAGCCTACTCAACGTCTCCCTGCAGCTCAGACCCTCGAGTCCCGGCAACATCCTTGTAAACCATCTCTGCAGCCTTTCCAGCTTGACAACGTCTTTCCTATAACAGTGTGACCAAAACTGAACACGATACTCTAAATGTGGCCTCACCAATGTCTTGTACAATAGTTACATAACCTCCCAACGTCTGCACACAATATTCTGACTGATGAAGGCCAATGTATCAAAAACCTACTTGTGTAAGAAAATAACTGCAGATGCTGGTACAAATCGAAGGTTTTTATTCACAAAATGCTGGAGTAACTCAGCAGGTCAGGCAGCATCTCAGGAGAGAAGGAATGGGCGACGTTTCTGGTCGAGACCCTTCTTCAGACTGATGTCAGAGGGGCGGGACAAAGGAAGGATATAGGTGGAGACAGGAAGACAGTGGGAGATCTGGGAAGGGGGAGGGGAAGAGAGGGACAGAGGAACTATCTAAAGTTGGAGAAGTCAATGTTCATACCACTGGGCTGCAAGCTGCCCAGGCGAAATACGAGGTGCTGTTCCTCCAATTTCCGGTGGGACTCACTATGGCACTGGAGGAGGCCCATGACAGAAAGGTCAGACTGGGAATGGGAGGGGGAGTTGAAGTGCTCAGCCACCGGGAGATCAGATTGGTTAATGCGGACTGAGCGCAGGTGTTGAGCGAAGCGATCGCCGAGCCTGCGTTTGGTTTTGCCGATGTAAATAAGTTGACATCTGGAGCAGCGGATGCAATAGATGAGGTTGGAGGAGGTGCAGATGAACCTTTGTCTCACCTGGAAAGATTGTTTGGGTCCTTGGATGGAGTTGAGGGGGGAAGTAATGGGACGGGTGTTGCATCTCGTGCGGTTGCAGGGGAAAGTGCCCGGGGATGGGGTGGTTTGGGTAGGAAGGGACGAGTGGACCAGGGAGTTACGGAGGGAACGGTCTCTGCGGAACGCAGAAAGGGGAGGGGATGGGAAGATATGGCCAATGGTGGGGTTCCGTTGTAGGTGACGGAAATGTTGGCGGATGATTTGTTGGATACGCTGGCTGGTGGGGTGGAAGGTGAGAACGAGGGGGATTCTGTCCTTGTTACGAATGGGGGGAGGGGGAGCAAGAGCGGAGCTGCGGGGTGTAGAAGATACCCTAGTGAGAGCCTCATCTATAATGGAAAAGGGGAAGCCCCGTTTCCTGTAGAATGAGGACATCTCTGATTCCCTAGTGTGAAACACCTCATCCCGGGCGCAGATGCGGCGTAGACGGAGGAATTGGGAGTAGGGGATAGACCTTTTGCAGGAGACCGGGTGGGAAGAAGTGTAGTCCAGATAGCTGTGCGAGTCAGTGGGTTTATAGTAGATGTCAGTCACTAGTCTGTCTCCTGTGATGGAGATACTTGTCCACCCTATCTACCTGTGACGCCCCTTTCAAGGGACTTTGTATCTGCACCGACTTTGATCGCTCTGCTCTGCAACAGTACCCAGAGTCCTGCCATTCATTGTGTAGGTCCTGCCCGGGTTAGAATTCCCAAAATACAACACCTCACATTTTCCTGCATTAAACTCCATCAACCATTCCTCAGCCCACCTGGCCAACCAATCAAGATCCTGCTGCAGTTTTTGACAACCATCCTCACTATCTACAAAACCACCCACTTTAGTGTCATCTGCAAGCTTACTAATTATGCCGTGTACGTTCTCATCCAAATCAATGATGTAGATGACAACAGCAATAGGTCCAGCACCGAACCCTGAGGCACACCACTGGTCACAGTGTGAGAAACAATCTTCCACCATCTCCCTCAGATTTTCTATCCAGTTGGCTCTCTACTTGGGTCCCATACATCCTAACCTTCCAGTGCAACCTACCTTGTAAACTGCCTTGCTAAAATCCATGTATATGTCTCCATCTCTGCCCTCAAACATATTGGTCAAATATTCAAAAACCGCAGATGTGTGCTACACAAAACCATGCTGACAATCCCCAATCACTCATTGTCTGTCTAAATGCATGTATCTCTTCTCCCTTAGAACACTCTCTAGTCACCTTCTGACCACAGATGTTAGATGGACTAGTCTGTAGTTCCCAGGCTTTTTCCTCCAGCCCTTCATAAATAGAGACACAACATTTGCCACCCTCCAGTCTTCCAGCACCTCACCAATATTTAATGATGAATATTTAATAAATCTCAGCCTGGGTTACTGCAATTTCCTTTCTAGCTTCTGGATATATCTGAACATGCCTGGGAGATTTGTCTATCTTCATACTCATTAGTACCATGAGCACCTCCTTGTCTATCTTCATACTCATTAGTACCATGAGCACCTCCTTGTCTATCTTCATACTCATTAGTACCATGAGCACCTCCTTGTCTATCTTCATACTCATTAGTACCATGAGCACCTCCTTGACCGTAATACTGAGTACTCCCTAGACACTTCCATTGACTGCCCCAAGTTCCCCGATCCTTAGGTCTTTCTCCACAGTAAAAACAGAGAAGAAATACTCATTGAGGAGCTTGCCCATCTCCTGTGGCTCCACAGAGTTGACTGCTTAGATTCCTTGCCCAATTTAGAATTTTAACTTGTGGGCCCACCCTAGTCTTTATCCATAACTATCTTAAGACATAACTATCTTAAACCTAATAGAACAGTGGTCACTGGTCCCAAAAGGCTCATCCGCAAACACTTCAGTCACTTGCCCCTCCCAATTTCCTAACACTAGATCAAGTGTTGCCCTCTCCCGTGAAGGGTCCACTACATATTGCCTGAGGAAACTCTCCTGAACACATTTGACAAATTCCACCCCGTCTAAATCTTTTGCACTGTTACAGTGGTAACAATTTCATAGCAGAATGTCTTGTGTGGCTGGCCTAGCCGGAGATACTCTCAACATCATTGTCTATAAACCAGTTGTAAAAAAATCAACTTCCTTTTATTGTGCACGTGTTAAGATTTAAGAAAATAGTAAAGAATTTGAAGAATGGGCAAGAGAATGTAGAATGGGCTAATGTTCAACAATTTACAACATATAAACATCTCATTGTATTAAAACATCTCTTAGCAAGATGGAGGCATAATGAGACTCAGTCTGAAGAAGGGACTCGACCTGAAGATGGCCTCCTCCTGCACCTATTGTCTATTGTCACCCATTCCTTCTCTTCAGAGATGCTGCGTGTTCAGCTTTTTTGTGTCCATCTTTGGTTTAAACCAGCGTCTAAGGTTCCTTTCTACACTAAAAGTAGCATATATTGGTAAGGAGCAGATTCCATCTCTGATCTTGGTTATTTCTGCTTGACATTAATGAGATTCAAAGAGAGAGGAGGAAAGTATCGAGAGATAGGGGAGCAGGAGGGAATTTCAAACCACGGGATCCAAATGACAGAAGCAATAGTGAACCATCGAGAGGGGAAAGTGATTGTGGCTTTATGAGCAATAGACAATAGACAATAGGTGCAGGAGTAGGCCATTCAGCCCTTCGAGCCAGCACCGCCATTCAATGCGATCATGGCTGATCACTATCAATCAGTACCCCGTTCCTGCCTTCTCCCCATACCCCCTCACTCCGCTATCCTTAAGAGCTCTATCCAGCTCTCTCTTGAAAGCATCCAACGAACTGGCCTCCACTGCCTTCTGAGGCAGAGAATTCCACACCTTCACCACCCTCTGACTGAAAAAGTTCTTCCTCATCTCCGTTCTAAATGGCCTACCCCTTATTCTCAAACTGTGGCCCCTTGTTCTGGACTCCCCCAACATTGGGAACATGTTATCTGCCTCTAATGTGTCCAATCCCCTAATTATCTTATATGTTTCAATAAGATCCCCCCTCATCCTTCTAAATTCCAGTGTATACAAGCCCAATCGCTCCAGCCTTTCAACATACGACAGTCCCGCCATTCCGGGAATTAATCTAGTGAACCTACGCTGCACGCCCTCCATAGCAAGAATATCCTTCCTCAAATTTGGAGACCAAAACTGCACACAGTACTCCAGGTGCGGTCTCACCAGGGCCCGGTACAACTGTAGAAGGACCTCTTTGCTCCTATACTGAGATATGGTGGTGCCAAGCACAAGGGAATTCAGACAACATAATATAAACATGATGGTCAGTTTGAGCAGGAACGGCAGAATGGAACAAGGTGCGGAATAGAATCTGGACAGAAGGAAAAAATAGATGAAGGCAAATCCAGATGCAGATGATGGAATATTGGTCAGGATATTACAGAAATAGTCACATTCAGAAAAGACAAACGATGAAAATGAGGAAAACAAAACTGAAGGTGACAGAATTGGTATTGCGGTTTAGAGAATTTAGAACACTTTAATGTTAAAACTAATGTTTAGCATACCCATATAAACACTATATTAGTGATCTTGGACAGCAACTGCCTAAAGCTTAAGATCTTTTTGCTTGGAGAAATGACCAAGGAAATTAGCAGATTAAGCTATTAGAAATGAGCAGATTAAGAGATCAGAGAAATGGAACACGCTACAATATATCTGACCAAATTTGCATAAACTTTCCCACAAAAATGCTTGATTTATCTGTTGAACTTAATAAAGTACCACAATCAGACCTCCCAACATTTGATTTTACAAATTCAGAATTTTGATGTGCAAATTTTTACATCAAAATTCATAATATGGCGCGCAATGCAACTTTTCAGCAAAAAAAATGTATGCATGCCAAATGCACGTACGCGTTGTGCTGCATTCACGTGTGAAAAACGACTATTATTTCCAACAGTCTGTAGTTCTTGGACTACATGTACAATGTCAGGCCCATCATGAGTATATTCTACTATTATAGAAAGGTTATTGAACAGAAATACTTTTTACAACAAAGAAAACATTGTTTTGTTTTGTTTTTTCTATTTTGCTTTTTCCTTACACATCCCTTCTCTTGGTATTGAATAAAGAACAATGGTCATAAAATATATGACTAAGTTATGAAGAAAGAGTTTAATTTAAAAAACTGCACATATCTAATTTAATTGAAGACTTACTTGCTCCAGTGGTCTACAACAGCAAATCACAACGGTCCATGTCCCCCCAACCCTACTCCCCCCCAAATCCACTCCCCCCCAAATCCACTCCCCCACCTCTCCTCCCCACTCCCCCACCTCTCCTCCCCCACTCCCCTCCCACCCCCACCCTTCCTCCACCCCCCCGACCCCCACTCCACTGCCCCCTTCCCCCGCACCCTAACCCCCTCCCCCCCTCCCCCCCATCCCCTCTCAACATCAACAGGCCCCACGCTCCGCAGTGAGGCGAAGCCGGGGGCGAGAGGCGAGGTGAGGCGAAGCTAACGGTAAGGCGGAGCCAGTGGCGAGGTGAGGCCGGGCCAGCGGCGATGCGGGCCGAGTACAGTGGCGAGGCCGGGCCGAGTACAGCAGCGAGGCGGAGCCAGCGGCGAGGCGAGACCAGCGGAGATGCGGGCCGAGTACAGTGGCGAGTCGAGTACAGCAGCGAGGCAGGGCGAGGCGAGGCATGTGTTTTGCGGAAAAATGTGAGGCGAAATTGGAATGGCGGAAATGAAATAAGAAAGCGGAAACTTTCTGCCAAATTCGGACGGGTTGGGAGGTCTGCACAATACAGAATACACTGTGTGGGCACTGCATTTAGTATTTATTTCATTCACAATTTGGGTCCCCAAACAAAATTGCTGACAACTTGCCAACAGCAATGAATCGTCGTTGGTTTATGTCCTCTTTCATTAACAGTGTGGAAATCTGTGGTAACATTTAGATATTTTCAACCGAAAGAAGAGTAAGTCTAAGAAGGTGCAGTACACTTGCTCCCCATTCAGATCTGCGAGAGAGCTTGAATTTGGCATACTGCTTACTTGTTTATACTTACTCTGAAATTTTCTGAGGTTAATCAGCCCATGGTCTCTCAAAATTCTGTAGAATGTAAAATTTTCCAGTCAGATATTTTTTTCTACATTACTGATAGAAACACATTTCACAATCCTATTAAATATTTCCCTTCTCACCGTTAACCTATGCCTTCTACTTCTTGGTTGCCCTACACTGGGTAAAAGACTGTAGAGTGTTCCCATCTATTCTCCTCATGATTTTATACAACTCTATAAGATCACCTCTGCTCCAAGGAATAAAGTCCCAGCCTGTCCATGAAGCTCAGGCCCGACAGGCCTCTCAGGTTAAGGTAAGCACAATTCAAACAGCAATATGGATAGGTAAGGCTTGGAGGGATATTGGCCAAACATAACAGGTGGGGACTAGCGTAGATGGGGTATCTTGGATGGTCGGGCAAGGTGGGAACTGTTGTCTGAAAGGGTAAAAGATCACTAATAAACTATTTTGCTGTTAATACGGAAGGTGATTTGATGCAATACTCAAAGCTTGATCTTACAAATTTCATACAATATGTGCTGGCTGCCAACACTGGAAGCTCTGAAATGGAGCTGTAAAGATGTCAGTGTCTGAGCAGACTGGAATAGCAGTGCATGCGTACTGGTGTAGTGACTTCACAATGTGCAAGTGCCAACAACAGGGATGATGTGCTTACCGATCTATCAGTGTTCCCATCTATTCTCCTCATGATTTTATACAACTCTATAAGATCACCTCTGCTCCACGGAATAAAGTCCCAGCATATCCATATCAAAACAACTTTATACAATGCCCCGGCATTCCCTAGAGTAGGACACGGCTGAATACCTCATTAGCAATGGTGTCGTCAGAGATATCCCAAGGTCAAAAAGAGCATTATATAAATACAAGTTTGTTTCTATTCCCCAAATGCCATTTGCAACGTAAACATTCCCAGAGCCCAAGAAGTATTCCGAGAAGTCAAAGACTTTGGTGGGAAGGCAGGTGGGACGCGTGTAGCTGGGGCATGTTGGCCGGTGTGGGCAGTGGGAAGAGAGTAGCTGGGGCATGTTGGCCGGTGTGGGTGGGTGGGACTAGTGTAGCTGGGGCATGTTGGCCGGTGTGGGCAGGTGGGACGAGTGTAGCTGGGGCATGTTGGCCGGTGTGACGAGTGTAGCTGGGGCATGTTGGCCGGTGCGGGCAGGTGGGAAGAGAGTAGCTGGCACATGTTGGCTGGTGTGGGCAGGTTGGGCCGAAGGGCCTGGTTCCACACTATTACTCTACGACTAGTGTAGTTGGGGCATGTTGGCCTGTGTGAGCAAATTGGCCGGTGTTGGTAATTTGGGCTGAAGGGCCTGCTTCCACACTTTAGCACAGGCCCATTATAGAGGGGGTGGGGGGGGGGGTACTGTGGAGGTGAGGGGGCAGCACTGTGCCCCATTGTGGGGGGGGGGCAGCACTGTGGCCCATTAGGGGTGGGGGGGGGAGTAATGTGGGGGGCAGCACTGTGGCCCATTGGGGGGGTGGGGAGGGAGTACTGTGGGGGGCAGCACTGAGACCCATTAGGGAGGGGGGGGGAGTACTGTGGGAGGGGGACAGCACTGAGGCCCATTAGGGAGGGGGGGGGGGGGGAGTACTGTGGGGGACAGCACTGTGGCCCATTAGGGAGGGGGGGAGTACTGTGGGGGGACAGCACTGTGGCCCATTGGGGGGGTGGGGAGGGAGTACTGTGGGGGGACAGCACTGAGGCCCATTAGGGAGGGGGGGGAGTACTGTGGGAGGGGGACAGCACTGAGGCCCATTAGGGAGGGGGGGGGTACTGTGGGGGGACAGCACTGTGGCCCATTGGGGGGGTGGGGAGGGAGTACTGTGGGGGGACAGCACTGAGACCCATTAGGGAGAGGGGGGAGTACTGTGGGGGACAGCACTGTGGCCCATTAGGGAGGGGGGGGTACTGTGGGGGGACAGCACTGAGGCCCATTAGGGAGGGGGGGTACTGTGGGGGGCAGCACTGAGGCCCATTAGGGAGGGGGGGGAGTACTGTGGGGGGACAGCACTGAGGCCCATTAGGGAGGGGGGGGTACTGTGGGAGGGGACCAGCACTGTGACCCATTAGGGAGAGGAGGGGGAGTACTGTGGGAGGGGGACAGCACTGTGACCCATTAGGGAGGGGGGGAGTACTGTGGGGGGACAGCAATGTGGCCCATTAGGGAGGGGGGGTACTGTGGGAGGGGGACAGCACTGTGACCCATTAGGGAGAGGAGGGGGAGTACTGTGGGAGG